>NC_068439.1:75309043-75609043 GCF_023373465.1 Oncorhynchus keta | reverse complement strand
TTGGGCACAGGGACTGTGGTGGTCTCCTTGAGACATGTTGATATTGCAATCAGGGACATGTCAGTGAAGACACAGGCCAGTTGGTCAGCACATGCCCGGAGCACTCGTCCTGTTAATCTGTCTGGCCCCGCAGCCTTGTGTATGTTGACCTGTTTAAAGGTCTTACTCACGTTGGCTACGGAGAGCGTGATCACAAAGTCGTCCGGAACAGCTGATGCTCACATGCATGCCTCAGTGTTATTTGCCTCGAAGCGAGCATAGAAGTGATTTAGCTCGTCTGGTAGGCTCATGTCACTGGGAAGCTCGCGGCTGTGCTTCCCTTTGTAGTCTGTAATACTTTGCCAGCCCTGCCACATCCGACGAGCGTCGGACAGTGTGGTATGATTTAATCTTAGCCCTGTATTGACACTTTTCCTGTTTGATGGTTCGTCGCAGGGCATAGCAGGATTTCTTGTAAGCTTCCGGGTTAGAGTCCCGATGTGCTGATATCCAGAAGCTATTTTCTGCCTTAAGATACTGTTTCAGAAACATTATGTGAAAATAAAGACATAATCGCACAATTGGTTAGGAGACAGTAGGAGACAGTAAGGAGACAGTAAAACGGCGGCCATCTCCTCTGGCGCCATCTTGGGCTAGGTTATGAATGCTGTGTTGCACGTTTAGCGTGACAAATTTACTTGGCATCATTACATCACGTTTTATAGGTATGCATGGTAGCATTGCCATCGATTTTTAACATCGGAACATTAACATGTTCACCGATATATCATGCATCCCTACTTGGTATCATATGTCACACGTTGACTGTTTGTGACCATGTTCCTGACCACGATTGATTTGTTCATAGCCAGTTCTCCAAGTAGGCAGGTCATTTCAGATCAAATATGAAGTTATAATTTGCTCAGTCATGTTCCTTATAGGCTGATTTTATGATTCTCTTTTCCAATGTCCGTACTGACACACAACTTGGAATACATACCCACAATGCCTTGCTATTAAATGGTATGCTAGTGTGTACATTATAGGCTGTCATTGTAAATAAGAATTTGTTCTTAACTGACATGCCTAGTTAAATAGCTAAATCAAATAAATAAAAATATTGTTTGTTTTGTGACTAAGGGATCATATTACTCTCATAGCTTTATTGATAAGCTTACTATGTCAATGAATGATCTTCCCCTTAGTCATATCCTGTTTCCTCTTAGCTCATCAGGTAGTCAACATGCAGAAACATGTTATAGAACAGTCTTCCACCAGAAACCCTCGTTAACAGCTGTGGAATGTCTTGTGCCTGTTGGTGTTTTGAGTAAGCTACAGTGTCTTTGATTTTGGTCTGCTGTCTTCAATGAATTTCCCAGCGGTTCAAACTGACATGATTTACAGTATGTTGTTCTAATGTTTTAGTTTATGACGATGTTTTGGGCTCTTTGGAATGGCAGCACTTTACTTAATTGCATCATCTCTGCAAATCCTATTTAGAGGCCACTAATGCTTTGATGTTGTGAGGTTCTGACATGTGTTTGCAAATGTTGATATTTTAGGTTGCTTATGTCTTTTGGGAATGCATGACACCTCACAGGGTGTGGAGTAATTCTGTAATTTCTCTTAATTTCTTTTCTCGGGAAGCACTCTTGTTTTTGCAATGCCATACTCGTACATCAATTATGTAACTATTTGATGACATGGGCTCAAATCCTGTGCAGGGAACAAAATGGGTCATGGTAAATGATTTGCTTATATTATAAAACTGTGGCATACATTTCCTTCCGTTCAGTTATGAAATGATAGTTACCAAGCAACTAGTCACACAAACAAAACCTGAGGTGCTTTCCAACTGATGCGGTGTTCACAGTGATGAACTCATGCAATGTTATATGCATTTGCCTTTGAAAGTAACAAAGCAGTCATTACCTATATGTTTCGTTATTTGCTTTGGCCTTTGTATATTTATGTGCTTGTCTACTGGAACTATACGTTTTAATCAAAATATGATATACAGTGCATACATGGATCGGCCCAATATGATCGTTGAGAGATCTGTTGTATGTTTCCTTCAACCTTCTAATGGAAGCTGAAGTCGTACACTGTATTATCATAGCAGTGCTGTCTTTACCACTATGGCCTTGTTAGTATATGTAGACTTTATGGGGTGCTGAGGACCCGATGCCTCAAGATCGACTTCAGAGCGTGGCCATTCTGTAAAATGACCACTGCTCAAACTCTCAGCTCATCAAGTGAAGTGGGCAGCTTGGGCAAGTCTCCCAAGTCCACCATGACTTTTCCACCAACTGTTTCTGTCCTAATGTTAACACAAAATTCCTTAGTTGAGAATGGAAAAGCTCTCACTGATCCAGAAGGAAATTACTGGATTTCTGGATTTTCCAGAGGATGTGGTGTTTTAATTCAGGCACATTTTAGGATGACCTAACAGAGGTCCTTTGTAATACTTGAGGCTGAGTTGCCCTTCACCACAGTTTTAGGTTCCGCTTACCTTTTTAAGGCCATCTTCAGCATGACCAGGCTGTTCAAATGTGGGGTCCTTTGTTCTGGTACACACCTAAAACATGTCCCTTCTCCAGTTCCCAGGAGATTTCACTCCCTTTAAAAAAAATATATGTATCTGATGGAATTCACAGGCTTTAATGCTGAAAGAAAATCTATCTGTTATTCAAAAAGCGTGCTTAGCTAATCTGTTGGTCAAATTTTGGAAATGAGAAAAATCAACATGAGACCATCTGAATTGATGTTGAATGAGTCGGTCTACAGGGAGAAGCCAGGAAAAGGAAACCACCATTGCAAATGTAATCGATCATAAATAACTGTCATTTCCTCATGAGCAACATTAGTCGTGGCCAAAAGTTTAGAGAATGACACAAATATTAATTTCCACAAAGTCTGCTGCTTCAGTGTCTTTAGATATTTTTGTCAGATGTTACTATGGAATACTGAAGTATAATTACAAGCATTTTCATAAGTATCAAAGGCTTTTATTGACAATTACATGCAAAGAGTCAATATTTGTGGTCCTTCTGTAGCTCAGTTGGTAGAGCATGGTGCTTGTAACGCCAGGGTAGTGGGTTCGATTCCCGGGACCACCCATACGTAGAATGTATGCACACATGACTGTAAGTCGCTTTGGATAAAAGCGTCTGCTAAAAATGGCATATATATTTGCAGTGTTGACCCTTCTTTTTCAAGACCTTTGCAATCCGCCCTGGCATGCTGTCAATTAACTTCTGGGCCACATCCTGACTGATGGCAGCCTATTCTTGCATAATCAATGCTTGGAGTTTGTCAGAATTTGTGGGTTTTTGATTGAGCACAAGTTCTCAATGGGATTAAGGTCTGGGGAGTTTCCTGGCCATGGACCCAAAACATTCTGGAGTATATGCAAATTGCCATCATACAAACTGAGGCAGCAGACTTTGAAAATGTTATATTTGTGTCATTCTCAAAACTTTTGGCCATGACTGTACATCAAAAGCAGAACACGGTGTCACATTCCGTTGTCTTCATTTCGTGAAAAGTTTTGGTACTATCTCAGTACTTGTATTGTATGTAGTATATACAGTTTAAGTATTAATACTCATAGTTTATTTAGTGTATATCTAATGTAATGTACAGTGCATTCAGAAAGTATTCAGACCCCTTGACTTTTTCCACGTTTTGTTACGTTACAGACTTATTCTAAAATTGAGTCGTTTCTTTCCTCATCAATCTACACACAATACCCCATAATAACAAAGCAATACATATATATACTTTTATTTTGTTTGTGTGTGTGTGTGTGTCCCATCATAAGTATTCACATTTTGTTGCATTACAAAGTGGGATTAAAATAGACTCAATAGTGATTTTCTTTTTGTTATTGATCTACACAATTAATTTTTTATTTTATACAAACTAATACAAATTATAGAACTAAAATATTGTCTGCATAACTATTCACCCCCTTTGTATAGGCCCTGCCTAAATCAGTTCAGGAGAAACAATTAAAATAAGTTACATGGACTGTGAAATAATAGGGGTTGACATGATTTTTTAAAATGACTTCCCCTTCCTCTGTGCCCCATAGATACAACATTGGTGAAGTTCCTCAGTAAAGTATTGAATTTCAAGCACAGATTAAACTACAAAGAGCTTTTTGAAAGAAGGGCAGGGATTGGTAGATGGGTAACAAATCAGAAATGTAATGTATTTTTAAGCATGGTCAAGTTAATAATTACGCTCTTTGGAATATATAATAAACCATCCAGACACATCAAAGATGGTCTTGCTTCTGATCTGAGCTGCAGGACTGGGAAAAAAAACTGCTCAGGGATTTCACCATGATTCACAGACTTCAAGGGCTGTAATGGGTGAAAACTGAGGATGGATCAACAACATCGTAGTGACTCAACAATAATGATGTAAATTATAGTGAAAAGAATACAAATATTCCAAAACATTAATCCTGTAAGGCATTAAAGTAATCCTGCAAAAACAAATGCACCATAGGAATACACTTTTTTTTGGCCTAAATGCAAAGCCTTATGATTGGGCTAAATCCAACACCACACATCACTAAGTAACTGTGTCCTTGTTTTCAAGCATTGGGGTGGCTGCATCATGGTAGGGGTATGCTTTTCATCGGGAAAGACGTGAGTTTTTCAGGATAAAAATAAATGGTATGGAGCTAAGCACAGGCAAAATCCTTTAGGAGAACCTGCTTCAGTCTGCTTGACACCATGCACTGAGAGGAACCTTTCAGCAGGACAGAAACCTACAACACAAGGCCAAATCTACACTGGCGTGTCTTACCAAGAAGACTGTGAAAGTTCCAGTGTGGCCAAGTTACAGTTTTGACTTAAATCTGCTTGAAAATCTATGGCAAGAATAGATAATTGCTGTCTAGCCATAATCCCCAACACCTTGACAGAGCTTGAAAAATGTTAAAGAAAAATGGGCAAATATCGCACAATCCAGTTGTGCAAAATTCTTTGAGATTTACCTAATAAGAGTCAGCTGTCATCGCTGCTAAAGGTGTTTCTAACATGTATTGACTCAGGGGGCAAATACTTATTTAATCGAGGTAAATTAGTGTTTTATTTTTCATTCATCTTAAAAACAAAATGTAATGTTCAATTTTTTTTGTATAGATTGTTGACAAAAAAAATGTCAAATCCATTGTAATCCCACTTTAAATAGTTATGATAGGCACTATAGCAATGGCTTCTGCACTGCATTGAAGCAGAAGATGTTCTTCTCCTGACCAGTGAATCATAATTGCAGCTGTCAAAACAAATTGAGTGAAGCCAACTTGCTTACATGTGCTATTTAACCAAGTGGATACTTTTTATTTTGCAGAATATGCCTGGACAAGTAGCCATCTGATAAATAGTGGGATGCTGCACTGATTTACACCTCTCCAAATCTCTCTTCTTGATAGGAAACTTCAGTTGCTGTACAATGTCAATAGGGGTCCATTAATGGTACATTTCTGGTGAAACAATCACAAGGCATCTTTGCTCTGCTATTTCTCAGTGAGGGACTTGTTCAGTTGATTGACCAAGTGATGCCTAGCTCTTTACTCATCTTTGATTTTGCTTCAGAAAACTCAGGCGAGTTGAATATGTGATTTGGTGGATGAGCTTTTCCCACCTTTGGATGACCAATCACAATGAATTCCACCAATGTCAGTCAGAATGTACATATGTTTTCCCTGACTCCCTGTCCTCTTCTCCTTCCAGAATCCCCCCGTTTGTCCACTGCCTCCATCAGTAGTAATGAGCGGGCACCCTCCGCCACACCCTCCGACTGCTCCGACTTCCCCTCCGCTGGCCAGCGCCCCGTGAGCCTGGTCTCCACCTTGTCCTCGGGGTCAGGGTCATCCCGGGACGACGGCCCCGCTCCGCCTCCACCTGGCGGCACCGTGCCCCCTACCGGAGACGACATCGACTTGGAGCTGAATCCTCCGGTTGGCGATCAGGACCGCCAGCACCCCGATACGGCGGACCCTTCTGGGGAAGGACTGGTCTCTCGTGGCGGGAAGTTCGACCAGCTTAACAACACTGACACGCCCTTGCGGGCTGGCAGCACCCGCCACACGCCCCCGTTATCGCCCTTCGCAGCCATAACCATGGCGCCCAACCCCAAGATCACCTACTTGGATCGGGTGGTCATGGAGATCATCGAGACGGAGCGCATGTACGTGAGGGATCTGCGCAGCATCGTGGAGGTACGTGACAAAGTATCCTCTCTGCTTTTAAAGAGCTCCCATGCATTACACAGTCAAATTAACCTTGGTATTTGTTGGTTTGCCTGTGAAATGTCTTTATTGCAAAAGAGCTCAGTCAAAGTTTTGCCTATACAGAACTTGCCATTATCCCTCTACACTGCTGGTAGTCAAATCATAACAGTTCTGTGTATAGTGAGTAGGCTGTTCATGTGAAATATCACAATGTAAACTGACTTATGCACTTGTGAGTGTAGAAAAGGCACCCCTAGAGTGAGGGACACTGGTGGGCAGACGGTGTCGCAGGCCTAGGATGTTTGAATGTGACAGGTGGGCTTTCTCCTCACAACCCCTTAGACAGGTCACACGATGGTCCAAGGTCCCATTAGCAAGTCCTATCTGTCAAGCCAGTCCCATGATTGGCCTAAACTTAAGGCTAGGCGCAAACAAAAAGGACAACGAGAGGTCAGTCTCAGATTTACTGTGTGTTGTGTCTGGGATGACAATGCTTATAAAATCACATTTTAAGGCATGTTTGTAAACCATTGCATTGTGTGGACCAAAGAGATTGACAATGTAAACAAGGGTCTTTCATCTGGTCTCAAGTCGGGTGATTGGCTGGACTATTCATAGATAGCTATGAGGATTTGGTTGTTGGCAGTAGGAAGGCCTCATGCTAATCCTTCAATCTCAAGCAATTTGAGTAACTCCAAAAGAGCGTCGCTGGAGAGCTGTCATTCACTTAAATGGCAAATCCAGTTAGCGTGGTCAGACCAGTGCAGCGTTAGGGGGCTTAGCAGGTTTGTTTGTGTGCGAAGGAGACTGCAGCGCGAGCATGTTTTTCTTCTTCGTGTGTCAAGGCTTGTGACCATATGCCATTTCGGCCACATGCCACTCCCATTTCGGCCACATGCCACTCCCATTTCGGCCACATGCCACTCCCATTTCGGCCACATGCCACTCCCATTTCGGCCACATGCCACTCCCATTTCGGCCACATGCCACTCCCATTTCGGCCACATGCCACTCCCATTTCGGCCACATGCCACTCCCATTTCGGCCACATGCCACTCCCATTTCGGCCACATGCCACTCCCATTTCGGCCACATGCCACTCTCATTTCGGCCACATGCCACTCTCATTTCGGCCACATGCCACTCTCATTTCGGCCACATGCCACTCTCATTTCGGCCACATGCCACTCTCATTTCGGCCACATGCCACTCTCATTTCGGCCACATGCCACTCTCATTTCGGCCACATGCCACTCTCATTTCGGCCACATGCCACTCCCATTTCAGCCAGTTCTCTCGACTGTGTGGAACTGACTTGAACATTTTGACTTTTATCAATGACTTATTATCAGTGGGTGGAGATGGGAATCCACGGATACCAGGTGTGACGTCACTGGGTTGACTATTATTAACCCTTTAAGGCTAATGCTGTGGGATCATCTCCTTACATAACAATGGGTCTTGACTGGAGGATCATGCCGGTGCTTAAGCAGACAAGTCAATGTCTTTCTTCTTCCATACAGGATGCTGCATGTGGAGATTGTGTACATTATGCACTGCACGGACTGATTCATCAAACATAATCCAAATATGACAACTTTGCAAACGCCATACACTAGTGGGTGAACACACACAGACACAATAGTGTTTACATACTGCTTTAGATATTACTGCACTGTTGGAGCTAGAAACACAAGCATTTTGCTACACCCACAATGACATCCGCCAAATCAAATTGTATTGGTCACATACCTGGTTAGCGGATGCTGATGGTCACATACACCTGGTTAGCAGATGCTAATGGTCACATACACCTGGTTAGCAGATGCTAATGGTCACATACACCTGGTTAGCAGATGCTAATGGTCACATACACCTGGTTAGCAGATGCTAATGGTCACATACACCTGGTTAGCAGATGCTAATGGTCACATACACCTGGTTAGCAGATGCTAATATTTAACATACACCTGGTTAGCAGATGCTAATATTTAACAATTGCACAGCAACTGCCTAATACACACATCTAAGGGATGGAATAAGAATATAAACATATAAATATATGGATGAGCAATGACCGAGCGGCATAGGCAAGATGCAATAGATGGTATAAAATACAGTATATACATATGAGTACGTGACCAATAAAATGTGATTTAATACACACACACACACACACACCATGCTGGTATAGTGTTGTTACAAAGGAGTGAGCTCTGTTATTCCAGACCAGCTGTGGTTTACACACACACACACACACACACACACACACACACCACGCTCAAGCACAACACTTACATACTGTACACACACGTTATGCTTTTAGCACATGCTCATCCACACACTCACACTCATCAGTCGAGAGCTCAGTCAAGCAAATCCTGCAAAAAAAACGATTGTACAATGGCTGCTCACAGACTCGTTCTCTCAGGCATGTCTTCCTCTCGATAATTGTATTATTTCATTTTTTTAGCTAGACACAGTACTCTTAGAAATTGCAATCATAAAAACATGTATTCCATGAATACCTAAATGAGTAAAGTGAATGTTTTCTCATCTTATGATAAATGACATCTTGAAACTGTAGCACGGTTTCATTTTAAAGGATCAGGATGATACTCTGGAATGACTTGTGTAGCTGACAACATACTAGAGCTGGGACGACAAACCGAAAAGGATCAATACTGACCATTATCAAGGACATTTTACTGATATCCGTAATAACGAATAGTATCCTTTACTAAGAGGAAAGTGATGTTTCAAGTAAAATAAGGGGACAATGATTACCACTACTTTAAATGTGGTTGTTGTCCTATGACAGATCAGTCAGTTCATATGGCCCAGCTCTACAACATACCATTCGTTACCATCACATTTATTTGAAGTAGTGGAGTCAGTGCTTTGCATTTCTTCGTCTTTTTTGTCCTGAAATCCATTGGTTACTTGGTTGGGTTAGTGTTGGAATACTTGATTGGGCTAGGGTTAGGGTTGGATTACTTGGTTGGGTTAGGGTTGGAGTACTTGATTGGGCTAGGGCTAGGGTTGGATTACTTGATAGGGTTGGGGTTGGAGTACTTAATTGGGCTAGGGTTAGGGTTGGATTACTTGGTTGGGTTAGGGTTGGAGTACTTGATTGGGCTAGGTTTAGGGTTGGAGCACTTGGTTGGGTTAGGGTTGGAGTACTTGATTGGGTTAGGGTTGGAATACTTGATTGGGCTAGGGTTAGGGTTGGAGTACTTGATTAGGCTAGGGTTAGGGTTGGAGTACTTGATTGGGCTAGGGTTAGGGTTGGAGTGCATGATTGGGCTAGGGTTGGAGTACTTGGTTGGCCACTTGATTGGGTTAGGGTTGGAGTACTTGATTGGGTTAGGGTTGGATTACTTGGTTGGGTTAGGGTTGGAGTACATTGGGCTAGGTTTAGGTTGGAGTACTTGATTGGGCTAGGGTTGGAGCACTTGGTTGGGTTAGGGTTGGAGTACTTGATTGGGCTAGGGTTAGGGTTGGAATACTTGATTGGGCTAGGGTTAGGGTTGGAGTACTTGATTAGGTTGGGTTGGAGTACTTGATTGGGCTAGGGTTGGAGTACTTGGTTGGAGTACTTGATTGGGTTAGGGTTGGAGTACTTGATTGGGTTAGGGTTGAGTACTTGATTGGGTTAGGGTTGGAGTACTTGATTGGGTTAGGGTTGGAGTACTTGATTGGGTTAGGGTTGGAGTACTTGATTGGGTTAGGGTTGAGTACTTACTTGATTGGGCTAGGGTTGGAGTACTTGATTGGGCTAGGGTTGGAGTACTTGATTGGGCTAGGGTTGGAGTACTTGATTGGGCTAGGCTTGGAGTACTTGATTGGTGGGTTGGAGCACTTGATTGGGCTAGGGTTAGGTTGGAGCACTTGATTGGGCTAGGGTTGGAGTACTTGATTGGGCTAGGGTTAGGGTTGGAATACTTGATTGGGTTGAGTTGGAGTACTTGATTGGGCTAGGGTTGGAGTCACTTGATTGGGCTCGGGTTGGAGTACTTCCTCGGGTTGGAGTACTTGATTGGGCTCGGGTTGGAGTACTTGATTGGGCTTGGGTTAGGGTTGGAATACTTGATTGGGCTTGGGTTAGGGTTGGAATACTTGATTGGGCTTGGGTTAGGGGTTGGAGTACTTGATTGGGCTTGGGTTAGGGTTGGAGTACTTGATTGGGCTAGGGTTGGAGTACTTGATTGGGCTAGGGTTGGAGTACTTGATTGGGCTAGGGTTGGAGTACTTGATTGGGCTAGGGTTGGAGTACTTGATTGGGCTAGGGTTGGAGTACTTGATTGGGCACGGGTTGGAGTACTTGATTGGGCTCGGGTTGGAGTACTTGGTTGAGTACTTGATTTGGGTTAGGTTGGAGTACTTGATTGGGCTTGGGTTGGAGCACTTGATTGGGCTAGGGTTGGAGCACTTGATTGGGCTAGGGTTGGAGCACTTGATTGGGCTAGGGTTAGGGTTGGAGCACTTGGTTGGGTTAGGGTTGGAGTACTTGATTGGGCTAGGGTTAGGGTTGGAATACTTGATTCGAGTTGGAGTACTTGATTGGGCTAGGGATGGAGTACTTGATTGGGCTAGGGTTAGGTTGGAGTACTTGATTGGGTTAGGGTTGGAGTACTTGATTGGGCTAGGGTTGGAGTACTTGATTGGGCTAGGGTTGGAGTACTTGATTGGGCTAGGGTTGGAGTACTTGATTGGGCTAGGGGTTGGAGTACTTGATTGGGCTAGGGTTGGAGTACTTGATTGGGCTTGGGTTAGGGTTGGAATACTTGATTGGGTTAGGGGTTGGAGTACTTGATTGGGATTGGGCTTGGGTTAGGGTTGAGTACTTGATTGGGTTAGGGTTGGAGCACTTGGTTGGGTTAGGGTTGGAGTACTTGATTGGGCTAGGGTTAGGGTTGAGTACTTGATTGGGTTAGGGTTGACACTTGATTGGGTTAGGGTTGGAGTACTTGATTGGGTTAGGGTTGGAGTACTTGATTGGGCTAGGGTTGGAGTACTTGATTGGGCTAGGGTTGGAGTACTTGATTGGGCTAGGGTTGGAGTACTTGATTGGGCTAGGGTTGGAGTACTTGATTGGGCTAGGGTTGGAGTACTTGATTTGGGTTAGGTTGGAGTACTTGATTTGGGCTAGGGTTGGAGTACTTGATTTGGGCTAGGGTTGGAGTACTTGATTTGGGCTAGGGTTGGAGTACTTGATTTGGGCTAGGTTGGAGTACTTGATTTGGGCTAGGGTTGGAGTACTTGATTTGGGCTAGGGTTGGAGTACTTGATTGGGCTAGGGTTGGAGTACTTGATTGGGCTAGGGTTGGAGTACTTGATTGGGCTAGGGTTGGAGTAACTTGATTGGGCTAGGGTTGGAGTACTTGATTGGGCTAGGGTTGGAGTACTTGATTGGGCTAGGGTTGGAGTACTTGATTGGGCTAGGGTTGGAGTACTTGATTGGGCTAGGGTTGGAGTACTTGATTGGGCTAGGGTTGGAGTACTTGATTGGGCTAGGGTTGGAGTACTTGATTGGGCTAGGGTTGGAGTACTTGATTGGGCTAGGGTTGGAGTACTTGATTGGGCTAGGGTTGGAGTACTTGATTGGGCTAGGGTTGGAGTACTTGATTGGGCTAGGGTTGGAGCACTTGATTGGGCTAGGGTTGAGTACTTGATTGGGCTAGGGTTGGAGTACTTGATTGGGCTAGGGTTGGAGTACTTGATTGGGCTAGGGTTGGAGTACTTGATTGGGCTAGGGTTGGAGTACTTGATTGGGCTAGGGTTAGAGTACTTGATTTGGGCTAGGGTTGGAGTACTTGATTGGGCTAGGGTTGGATACTTGATTGGGCTAGGGTTGGAGTACTTGATTGGGCTAGGGTTGGAGTACTTGATTGGGCTAGGGTTGGAGTACTTGATTGGGTTAGGGTTGGAGTACTTGATTGGGTTAGGGTTGGAGTACTTGATTGGGCTAGGGTTAGGGTTGGAGTACTTGATTGGGCTAGGGTTAGGGTTGGAGTGCATGATTGGGCTAGGGTTGGAGTACTTGATTGGGCTAGGGTTGGAGTACTTGATTGGGCTAGGGTTGGAGTACTTGATTGGGCTAGGGTTGGAGTACTTGGTTGGAGTACTTGATTTGGGTTAGGGTTGGAGTACTTGATTGGGCTAGGGTTGGAGTACTTGATTGGGCTAGGGTTGGAGCACTTGATTGGGCTAGGGTTGGAGCACTTGATTGGGCTAGGGTTGGAGCACTTGATTGGGCTAGGGTTAGGTTGGAATACTTGATTGGGTTCGAGTTGGAGTACTTGATTGGGCTAGGGATGGAGTACTTGATTGGGCTAGGTTGGAGTACTTGATTGGGCTAGGGTTGGAGCACTTGATTGGGCTAGGGTTGGAGCACTTGATTGGGCTAGGGTTGGAGTACTTGATTGGGCTAGGGTTAGGTTGGAATACTTGATTGGGGAGTTGGAGTACTTGATTGGGCTAGGGATGGAGTACTTGATTGGGCTAGGGTTGGAGTACTTGATTGGGTTAGGGTTGGAGTACTTGATTGGGTTAGGGTTGGAGTACTTGATTGGGCCGGGTTGGAGTACTTGATTGGGCTAGGGTTGGAGTACTTGATTGGGCTTGGGTTAGGGTTGGAATACTTGATTGGGTTAGGGTTGGAGTACTTGATTGGGCCGGGTTGGAGTACTTGATTGGGCTAGGGTTGGAGTACTTGATTGGGCTTGGGTTAAGGTTGGAATACTTGATTGGGTTAGGGTTGGAGTACTTGATTGGGATTGGGCTAGGGTTAGGGTTTGAATACTTGATTGGGTTAGGGTTGGAGTACTTGATTGGGCTTGGGTTAGGGTTGGAGTACTTGATTGGGTTAGGGTTGGAGCACTTGGTTGGGTTAGGGTTGGAGTACTTGATTGGGCTAGGGTTAGGGTTGGATTACTTGATTGGGTTAGGGTTGGAGTACTTGATTGAGCTAGGGTTGGAGTACTTGATTGGGCTAGGGTTGGAGTACTTGATTGGGCTAGGGTTGGAGTACTTGATTGGGCTCGGGTTGGAGTACTTGATTTGGGTTAGGGTTGGAGTACTTGATTTGGGTTAGGGTTGGAGTACTTGATTTGGGCTAGGGTTGGAGTACTTGATTTGGGCTAGGGTTGGAGTACTTGATTTGGGCTAGGGTTGGAGTACTTGATTTGGGCTAGGGTTGGAGTACTTGATTGGGCTAGGGATGGAGTACTTGATTGGGCTAGGGTTGGAGTACTTGATTGGGCTAGGGTTGGAGTACTTGATTGGGCTAGGGTTGGAGTACTTGATTGGGCTAGGGGTTGGAGTACTTGATTTGGGCTAGGGTTGGAGCACTTGATTGGGCTAGGGTTGGAGCACTTGATTGGGCTAGGGTTGGAGTACTTGATTGGGCTAGGGTTGGAGTACTTGATTGGGTTAGGGTTGGAGTACTTGATTGGGTTCGGGTTGGAGTACTTGATTGGGCTAGGGTTAGGGTTGGAGTACTTGATTGGGCTAGGGTTAGGGTTGGAGTACTTGATTGGGCTAGGGTTGGAGTACTTGATTGGGCTAGGGTTGGAGTACTTGATTGGGCTAGGGTTGGAGTACTTGATTGGGCTAGGGTTGGAGTACTTGATTGGGATAGGGTTGGAGTACTTGATTTGGGTTAGGGTTGGAGTACTTGATTGGGCTAGGGTTGGAGTACTTGATTGGGTTAGGGTTGGAGCACTTGATTGGGCTAGGGTTGGAGCACTTGATTGGGCTAGGGTTGGAGTACTTGATTGGGCTAGGGTTAGGGTTGGAGTACTTGATTTGGGTTAGGGTTGGGTACTTGATTGGGCTAGGGTTGGAGTACTTGATTGGGCTAGGGTTGGAGCACTTGATTGGGCTAGGGTTGGAGCACTTGATTGGGCTAGGGTTGGAGTACTTGATTGGGCTAGGGTTGGGTTGGAATACTTGATTGGGTTCGAGTTGGAGTACTTGATTGGGCTAGGGATGGAGTACTTGATTGGGCTAGGGTTGGAGTACTTGATTGGGCTAGGGTTGGAGCACTTGATTGGGCTAGGGTTGGAGCACTTGATTGGGCTAGGGTTGGAGTACTTGATTGGGTTAGGGTTGGAATACTTGATTGGGTTCGAGTTGGAGTACTTGATTGGGCTAGGGATGGAGTACTTGATTGGGCTAGGTTGGAGTACTTGATTGGGTTAGGGTTGGAGTACTTGATTGGGTTAGGGTTGGAGTACTTGATTGGGCTAGGGTTGGAGTACTTGATTGGGCTAGGGTTGGAGTACTTGATTGGGCTTGGGTTAGGGTTGGAATACTTGATTGGGTTAGGGTTGGAGTACTTGATTGGGCTCGGGTTGAGTACTTGATTGGGCTAGGGTTGGAGTACTTGATTGGGCTTGGGTTAGGTTGGAATACTTGATTGGGTTAGGGTTGGAGTACTTGATTGGGATTGGGCTAGGGTTAGGGTTTGAATACTTGATTGGGCTTGGGTTAGGGTTGGAGTACTTGATTGGAGCACTTGGTTGGGTTAGGGTTGGAGCACTTGGTTGGGTTAGGGTTGGAGTACTTGATTGGGCTGGGTTAGGGTTGGAGTACTTGATTGGGCTAGGGTTGGAGTACTTGGATTACTTGATTGGGTTAGGGTTGGAGTACTTGATTGGCTAGGGTTGGAGTACTTGATTGGGCTAGGGTTGGAGTACTTGATTGGGCTAGGGTTGGAGTACTTGATTGGGCTCGGGTTGGAGTACTTGGTTGGAGTACTTGATTTGGGTTAGGGTTGGAGTACTTGATTTGGGTTAGGGTTTTGGGTTGGAGGTTGGGCTAGGGTACTTGATTGGGCTAGGTTGGAGTTGAGGGTTGGAGTACTTGATTTGGGTTAGGGTTGGAGTACTTGATTTGGGTTAGGGTTGGAGTACTTGATTTGGGCTAGGGTTGGAGTACTTGATTTGGGCTAGGGTTGGAGTACTTGATTGGGCTAGGGTTGGAGTACTTGATTGGGCTAGGGTTGGAGTACTTGATTGGGCTAGGGTTGGAGTACTTGATTGGGCTAGGGTTGGAGTACTTGATTTTTTTAAAAGAGCAAGATCCCACTCAAGAAACTGATTTCGGTCTGTAGAGCTCTCGGCTAACTTGACATGGTATTAGCGACCTTCAGGAACTCTGTATACAATCTCCCATGTCATTTGCGTGGCAACTGATCCATCAACATGGTAAACCTATGAAATTATTGCTCAGAACCCCAGATTAGCCAATCGGTATCAATGACCCAAGTCTGCCTCAGAAGTAGTCCTATGTCCCATACTGTAGTTCCTGCACGGGGTAAAAGTTGCCTGTCGGCACAAGTCTAGGGTGAGCACCGTCCCTCAATACATTATGTGGGAAAATGCTAAACTGACCTTCAATTAGTGTCTCTAGGGGAAAGTTCCCCCTACTTCATGACCTTGACCCCACACCACCATCAATGCTCTAGCTCAGTTTTTGCAAGTCTGGATGAAAATCTTTGTTAGCCTGTTAGGCTGGAGTTGGAACTTGACTACCTCACAAGTAGAGGATCAGAAGCATCTGCTCAGACTATATCACTGTAATGTATCAATTCAATTGAACAGCTATATTGGCATGGGAAACATATGTGAACATTGCCAAAGCAGGTGAAGTAGATCATAAACAAAAGTGAAATAAACAATACAAATGAACAGTAAACATCACACTCACAGAAGTTCCACAAGAATAAAGACATTTCAAATGTCATTGTCTATATACAATGTTTTAACGATGTACAAAAGGGAAAATAAATCTACAAATATGGGTTGTATTTACAATGGCGTTGGCCACTGGTTGCCCTTTTCTTGTGGCAACAGGTTACAAATCGTGCTGCTGTGATGGCACACTGGTATTTTACCCCGTCGGTAGGGGAGTTCATAAAATGTTTGTTTGTTTGTTTTCAAATACTTTGGATCTGTGTCATCTGAGGGAAATATGTCTCTCTAACATGGTCATACATTGTGCAGGAGGTTAGGAAGTGCAGCACAGTTTCCACCTCATTTTGTGGACAGTGTGCACATAGCCTGTCTCCTCTTGGGAGCCAGGTCTGCCTAAAGCGGCCTTTCTCAATAGCAAGGTTATGCTCACTGAGTCTGTACATAGTCAACGCTTTCCTTAAGTTTGGGTCAGTCACAGTGGTCAGGTATTCTGTCACGGTGTACTCTCTGTTTAGGACAAAATAGCGTGACCGTTTGCTCCATTGTTTTTGTAAATTCTTTCCAGTGTGTCAAGTATTTACTTATCTTTCTGTTTTCCCATGAGTTGGTTGAGTCTGATTGTGTTTCTGTCCTGGGTCTGTGTGGGGTGTGTTTGTGAACAGAGCTCCAAGTCCAGCTTACTTAGGGGACTCTTCTCCAAGTTCATCTCTCTGTAGGGAATTAAGCTTCTCTTTTCTGGATTTTGATAATTAGTGGGTATCGGTCTAATTCTGCACTGCATGCGTTATTTGGTGTTTTACGTTGTACCCTGAGGATATTTTTGCAGAATTCTGCATGCAGAGTCATAGTTTGGTGTTTGTCCCATTTTGTGAATTCTTGGTTAGTGAGCAGACCCCAGACCTTACAACCATAAAGGCCAATGGGCTCTATGACTGATTCAAGTATTTTTAGCCAGATCCTATTTGGTATGTCGACTTGTATGTTTCTTTTGATGGCATAGAAGGTCCTTCTTGCCTTGTCTCTCAGCTCCTTCACAGCTTTGTGGAAGTTACCTGTGGCGCTGATGTTTAGGCCGAGGTATGTGTGTTTTTTTGTTTGCTCTAGGGCAACGGTGTCTAGATGGAATTTGTATTTGTGGTCTTGGTGACTGGACCTTTTTCGGAACACCGTTATTTTTTGTCTTACTGAGATGTAGGTCTGACCGAATCTGTGCAGAAGATCTAGGTGCTGCTGTCGGCCCTCCTTGGTTGGTGACAGAAGCACCAGATCATCAGCCAACAGTAGACATTCGACTTCAGATTCTAGTAGTGTGAGGCCGGGTGCTGCAGACTGTTCTAGTATCTCTGACTTAACATTTGTTTGACTTAATTGAAGAACCTGCTGTCAGTGGTAACGTGCATGGGTTGATTTATGTGTGAAAGGCACAAGACACCTTTTTACTTTCTCACTGAAATGACAAAGGTTTATTCTCTTCAAGCTTGAGTTGTTGGAGGATGTAAGGTAGGGCCTCTCTATAGATATCAAACAACAGCAGCAGGGTCCCTAAATCTATTTAACTAACCACACAGCGCCAACCCTGGGCACTCCTATACTATCCCCCTCCACCCACAAAAAGATGACTTCACAATCGTCCAGGATCTTACCTGACCATTCACCAATGGAGAAAACCCATACTTACTATTCCAGTATTTATCACAATTCCCTCTTTGACGGTTTTGGGTGCTGGCCATGGTGCCTGGTTTGATTTTCATTCGAGCCTCTTTAACTGGCTCAGAGATGTAAAACGATACATTGTACGTGTGCGGGTTTCGCATGAGCTGGAATTTCCCTGTGAACTTGGAAATGTTTTAGCAAAAGTATGCCTGGGTGAGGTAAATCCGTAAGATTGGAAAATGAGCTGTGTAACACACAATCCGAAGCGGTGTTCCACATTCGGGGGAATGTTGACTTTTCCGTCGAAGCAGAAAGAACTGATTTCACCGTGGGCTTTAGTCCACGGTGCTGTAAATGACATCTCCACTGACACCATTTCTCCACTGTATTTGATGAGCGGATACCATAACTCCATTTGGGTGTGGATTGCCTGTATATTCATTCGTTAAAATTGGTGATGTACGTTTTTGTTGAAATATGCTGACTTGTTTACGTTTGCACCAAATAGGTCAGTGTATTCAGGCACGACTCCAACCACTACCCCACCCCACCCCATTATCCATTCAACCATATGTAACAGGATCCTTGTCTGCCACGGTCGACTCGAGATTCAAACCAGTGTTCCCAACCATACAGCATACCCATGAATCCACTGACATTAGCACTAGCCTGGGGTCGGCCAGTATTTTAGGTTTCTGGGAAGGTGTCATCAGTGAGCGACGCTAACTTAGCCCAATATGCATCCTTTCCATTGTTGCCTGCATACTCTTGTCCCATGAGCATTAATATGACAGAGAAGGAAACACTAACACACTTCACTCTAGAAAGTTTGCTTCCTCCCATGAGGACCAGAGGTGAGGAAAACAAGTATTTCTTTCTCTTTCTCTTCCACTTTTTCTTTCTTTCTCTCGCTCTCGCTCGCTCTTTCTTTTTTCTTTTTCCTTTTCATATTTGTGTGTGTGTGTGTTTGTGTGTGTCTACATCACCAGCATGTGTTGAATAGATGAGAGAAAGTAGTCCCCAAGGAGCAGGTTGTCTGATGTCAGACTGAGGAAAGGCTTGATTTACAGGGAGTAAGGGAACAGGAGACCTCCCTCAGTGAGCCACCAGGGAAGCGTTGCAGGCATTGAACAGAAGGGGGGCACTAAACGATAACCCGTGATCAAGCAGGAAATCCAACTAAAACATATTGATATTAGTATCTTGCTTTACTTGGGGGGGGGGTGTAACCTATTTGAGGTTGTGGACAGGTGTCTTTTATACTGATAGCAAGTTCAAACAGGTGCCATTAATACAGGTAACGAGTGGAGGACAGAGGAGCATCTTAAAGTAGAAGTTACAGGTCTGTGAGAGCCAGAAATCTTGCTTGTTTGTAGGTGACCAAATACTTATTTTCCACCCATAATTTGCAAATAAATTCATTAAAAATCCTACAATGATTTTTCTGGATTTTTTTCCTCGTGTTGTCTGTCATAGTTGAAGTGTACCTATGATGAAAATTACAGGCCTCATCTTTTTAAGTGGGAGAACTTGCACAATTGGTGGCTGACTAAATACTTTTTTGCCCCACTGTGTATAGGTGTGTGTCCTCTTTTGGGGATGTGTGTGTTTGTGCCCGTTTGTGTGTGTGTGTTCCCATGTGTGTAGGTACCTATGTTTGTGTAAGTAAATTGGTACAGTACATACTATAAGGTAAACCTTGAGATTATGTGCATCTGTTGAATAACACATTTTGTGTATTTAAGAAGGATTAGGTAAGTGTTTTTTATTTTTTTATTTTATTGAATATTCTAAACAAACAATATACTTGCAGTGAAGCTGCTCAAAAACTACATCACACCAGTCATCCAACAACTACATCCAAAAAAATAATAATATGCCATTTAGCAGACGCTTTTATCCAAAGCGACTTACAGTCATGTGTGCATACATTCTACGTATGGGTGGTCCCGGGAATCGAACCCACTACCCTGGCGTTACAAGCGCCATGCTCTACCAACTGAGCTACAGAAGGACATCACACCAGTCATCCAACAACTACATCACACCAGTCATCCAACAACTACATCACACCAGTCATCCAACAACTACACCACACCAGTCATCCAACAACTACATCACACCAGTCATCCAACAGTCATCCAACAACTACATCACACCAGTCATCCAACAACTACATCACACCAGTCATCCAACAACTACACCATACCAGTCATCCAACAACTACATCACACCAGTCATCCAACAACTACATCACACCAGTCATCCAACAACTACATCACACCAGTCATCCAACAACTACACCACACCAGTCATCCAACAACTACATCACACCAGTCATCCAACAACTACATCACACCAGTCATCCAACAACTACATCACACCAGTCATCCAACAACTACATCACACCAGTCATCCAACAACTACATCACACCAGTCATCCAACAACTACACCACACCAGTCATCCAACAACTACATCACACCAGTCATCCAACAGATTCCCATTCAGAGCGACACACAGAAGCATCCAGGGTCAATGCCCTGCTCAGGGGCATGTTGACCGATCTACCAGCAGGACAAAAAACGTGAACCCGAACCCTCCAAGGTCCCCCCAGGAAAATAACAAATACAATTCATTCCATTCCCCACCCCCAATAACCCCCCAATGCACCAGCAACCAAGAGAATGAACTAAAGAGAAAAAGACAGAAGAAAACGGCAAACAATAATGCTAGAAATAACATTTAAATACATTTCAAACAACAGACATCAAGGACAACTTAAATCGTAACAGCAATTGTATATGTTTGTGTGCATGTCTGGCACTATTACATGTATGTGTGTGTTCTTGTATGTGTACAAACACCTGCATGGCATCAGCCTCAGGCAAACCGGCCTTAGCTGTAAAAACACTGCCACTTAGTGTCATTCAAATGTACTTTTCACTGTTTTATTTAGACTTTTTTTTAAATATATATTTTTTAACCTTTTATCTTTGACCATCATTCTATCTCCCACACAGCAACTCCCCTCCCATTTGTCTCCAATTCCACATACCAAACGAGAAGGAAATCGAACTAAAACATATTGATATTAGTATCTTGCTTTATTTCGTGGGGGTGTAGCTGTTTAGATACTAACAGTGTGGAGTGGTGTGTGTTGGATTTAGAAATGAAAGTGTAAATAGACGGCTGAACATTCTGAGCTAATCCTCCATCTGAGGTCTGATCTGCTTTTCTGATTATACCTTGACTGCATTTCAGATCAACTGGAATCTAACACGCCTCCACCACAGCCTAGTTTACACTTGTTTGTACGTACCTGCCCGAATGTGTGTGTGCCCTTTGTGTGTGTGTGTTTGTGTAAGTAAATTGGTACAGTACATACTATAAGATAAAAGTTGATCATGTGCATCTGTTGGATAACATGTTTTGTGTATTTAAGAAGGATTAGGTGGGTGTGTTTTTGGACAAGGGGGAATTTTGCACACGTCATTGTGTAATGAACTATTCCAATGAAGATTTGCATTCGAAGATGAACACCGAGACGAATGTACATGCCCCCGCCGACCTGTGTGTGTGCGCTTGTAAACAATAAGCTTTTGTTTAGTTTTATCTAACCTCAATTCACCAGACTGAACAATGTTGTGTGCTTCAAAAACCTGTTTTGGGCCTAGATTATGGTACAACGAAACTCAAATGTTTAGACAACCGTCATGATGTGCGGCGTGGTTGGAGCATCTCTCGTCTCGCTGGTGTTCTCTGTTCACCTCGTATGATCCCTTTGACCTGAGTTGACCACTTGGGTTAAAGCACGTAGATCTGTTATTTATCCTCGTTGAGTGTGCTATAATGTCTGCAGATGGTTGGACTGCATCCCATTCCCCGGAGGATTAACAAAATGCAGCATGTTAAGCATAACATCACAGATCTAGTACAAAGCCCCTCTCTGACGCTTGCTTACACTGAGTAAAGCGGATACCTTTTGCGTTCGCTTGCGCCAAATTGGAAGCTGACTGTTACGTGGTGCTAACAGCGTTATTTTGGTCAACCTGCATGATGATTACTGTCTTTTGTTCGGTGCGTTTTGAACTGCTAGACAAAAACGAGACATGTCAGATTTCACCATGCTGTTCACTCACACCCTCTAGTGGATGGATGACTAACTGTCACACACACACACACACACACGCACACGCACACGCGCACCTCCACCTAACCGGAATGACTATGGAAGTGCTGCAACTGGAAGCTGGAGGGTCTCTGAGTATTTATTTTAGCACAAAGTGGCATATCAATACACAAACACACACACTTATGCTGTCCCTTGCATATGTTATATTGTCTCATGACCAAGTTCAGATGTCAAAATAATCGTTGAGGTTTTAGTTATGAGATCAACCCAGAACCTAAAATAATGCCGACTTGTCAAGCAGTTTGCAAAAGGGTCTATTTGCTCCTTTGTGTATATACAGATTTCAGTCTACGGACGAATGTAAAAGCCTGACCATAACATAGCAGGTCCTGACCATAACGTAGCAGGTCCTGACCATAACGTAGCAGGTCCTGACCATAACGTAGCAGGTCCTGACCATAACGTAGCAGGTCCTGACCATAACGTAGCAGGTCCTGAGCATAACGTAGCAGGTCCTGAGCATAACGTAGCAGGTCCTGAGCATAACGTAGCAGGTCCTGAGCATAACGTAGCAGGTCCTGAGCATAACGTAGCAGGTCCTGAGCATAACGTGGCAGGTCCTGAGCATAACGTAGCAGGTCCTGAGCATAACGTAGCAGGTCCTGAGCATAACGTGGCAGGTCCTGAGCATAACGTGGCAGGTCCTGAGCATAACGTGGCAGGTCCTGAGCATAACGTGGCAGGTCCTGAGCATAACGTGGCAGGTCCTGAGCATAACGTGGCAGGTCCTGAGCATAACGTGGCAGGTCCTGAGCATAACGTGGCAGGTCCTGAGCATAACGTGGCAGGTCCTGAGCATAACGTGGCAGGTCCTGAGCATAACGTGGCAGGTCCTGAGCATAACTTGGCAGGTCCTGAGCATAACGTGGCAGGTCCTGAGCATAACGTGGCAGGTCCTGTCAATCATCATCCAGAGAATGGTACAGTAACTACAGTATGAATTTTCAAAACATACTTAAATGGCGTTTCACACAGTTTCTCAGAATAATTTGTTATTTATGTTTGAACTTTGACATGTATTGGTTAGATACAAACAAATAATATAGAGACAATCAGGGTAGATAAAAAATAAAAATAGAGGCAATGAATCAAAAAAAGTATTTAGGTAAATAGGCTTTATTAGTCAAAGTAGAAAAAGTAAAGAAATTAGTGTGTGTGTGCGTGTGTGTGTGGCGCTCACTCGGGCTGTTCAAATGTTCAGTGATGTGAAAAAAGGAGGAGGGACGGAAAAAGAAAGGCTTGAAGGAGGGGCGGGAGGGGAGAAGTGATCTGGCATCTGCAGTTAGGGGAGAAGTTTCTGTCTGGCAGACTTTCACCCCCAATAGAGGACAATAGGAGAAAAAAAATTGACATTAGTTTAATCAGGATGGAACTTTGCTGTCTGTATTATTAGCTCTTTCAGGATATTAATGTCATTAGTGCTAACTTCGGGGACTAATTCTGAGCTAGAAAACCCATAACTGTTTTGAGGCTCCCTAATGCACAAAAAAACTATTTTACATTGGTTTTAAATAAACCTTAACCCATTTCACTACCTCAGAAGTATCAGTGCTACATTTACCTTCATGTTGTCTGATTCTGGCAGTTAATTTGCACCCTTCAAGAGGATCTACTTTGTAATAATATATGAAATGCTCAAATGACGCATACGTATTCAACAGGAGGTCGAACCCTGAGAATCGTACCTGTTTTGGATAGGGTTGGGTGTTGGACTGCTCCATCTTCTGTTGCCTCTTGGCCTGCTTCTTCTGGGACTTTTCCCTTTGGCTCCTCAACCATTCCTCCTCTACCTTCTTTCGTTCTTCCATTGCCATCAGCAGCGTGGCCCTTTTTTTCTGCTCAAACATAGCACAGGTCATGCCTCGGTCTAAATTGCCTTTGATGACCAACTGGTCCCCTTTCTTTTCCTCATTTACTAAGGTCTTCTTGATCTTTGTCTCGTGGTTTGGTCTTACTGTTTTGTTCAGCCAGTACACCGCCCTTCTGCACTTGCTGTGTTTGAACGCTTTTTTTCCTGCCTCATCTTGGAAGTCCTTGTCCTCTTCGTCACTGGTCTCGGTCTGGAGGCTTGAGCAATCTGAGCCCTCTGGGTTCTCTTCTTCCTCTCTCGCTTCATCTTCATCCACCAGGAACTGTTTGTGATTTTTCTTCAGTTCCACAATGATCTTCTGACGTTCGATCTCAAAGGCCTCGGCCTGAGCCTTCTGCTCAGCTTCCTCGGCCTGAGCCTTCTGCTCAGCTTCCTCGGCCTGAGCCTTCCGCTCAGCTTCCTCGGCCTGAGCCTTCCGCTCAGCTTCCTCGGCCTGAGCCTTCCGCTCAGCTTCCTCGGCCTGAGCCTTCTGCTCAGCTTCCTCGGCCTGAGCCTTCCGCTCAGCTTCCTCGGCCTGAGCCTTCCGCTCAGCTTCCTCGGCCTGAGCCTTCCGCTCAGCTTCCTCGGCCTGAGCCTTCCGCTCAGCTTCCTCGGCCTGAGCCTTCTGCTCAGCTTCCTCTGCCTGAGCCTTCTGCTCAGCTTCCTCGGCCTGAGCCTTCTGCTCAGCTTCCTCTGCCTCCTTGAGGAGCCTCTGCTTGGCATCTTCAATCTCCGACGAATGGACGATCCTCTCCTTGTAGGCAACATCTACATCGATCCATTCGTTGTCATCAAGCTCAATGTCCATCACTATACATTGAGCCTCGGCAGCCATCTCAGGCTCTAAATCCTGGTTGGGCTCCGGAGCTTGGTCAGTCTGGGTCTGGAGCCAGGACTGTGGTGTGAGGTCGGCCCGGGGCCTGGGCTTGCACACGATGAGTCCCTGGGGCTCTGCCGCAGCCTGATCACCCTCCACCTGTTGCTCTGTCAGGCTCTGGGCTCTCATTTTCTCAATCACTTTCTGTCATTCAAAATGTTAATACTAAATTAACAACAATTGCAATTACGATCTCTATTCGGCTATTCAATAATAATCATCATAATACTCATGTAAAGTCATTGTTATTGTCATCATATAACATCATCATAATCTTGGTCATAATGTCTGCCTTGCCTGCCATCTTAGCATCTCAGACGGTTGTTGATGCTCTCTTCCAGCTTTCATGATCCTCGTCTGTCTCAGCTGGAGATCATAGTCTTTCAGGTTTTGCTCCTCCTTGAACCACTCAATTTCAGCATTTTTCTTCCTCTCAATCTCTTGAATAGCTTCCTGTAGTCGTCCTTCAAACTCCTCTTCCATATTCTTTCTAAGGTGCATCTCTATCTTCCTTTTGATTTGTTGGAGTTTCTCCAGCTGTCCTTCTTTCATCTTCCGTAGCTCTTCCTCCAACTCTGTCCTTCTGTTGGTCTCCTCCTGGATCATGGTCCTGGCCCTCTCAACCAGCTGAGTCCTTTTCTCTCTCTCTTTCTTGACCGTATTTTTGCACCTCTCCAGAAGGCTTTGCACGGCCTCCTGAGCCTGCTCTGCTTCTTCCTCCTCCATCCGGCGGAGCTTATCTTTCAGACGCTGATTCTCCGTCTCTCTCTCCTCCCACCTGCTCTCCATTTCTTTATGGAGTACGATATTGCACCTCTCCTTGGTGCTCTCTGCTCTCTTTGACCCATCCTCTCTTTTATCCGTGAGTCCTCTCTGACCTTTGACCCTTAGGTCAGGACTGCTCGATTCATTTGCCATTCTTCTAGCAGGAGTAACAGAACATGTACAGTACCAGTCAACAGTTTGGACACGCTTACTCAAGGGTTTTCCTTTATTTTTGTTATTTTCTACATTGTAGAATAATGGTAGATGACCTGGCCTCTACAATCACCCGACCTCAACCCAAGGTGGATGGTTTGGAATGAGTGAAGGAAAAGCAGCTAACAAGAAAATAGTAAAAATAAAGAAAAAAGCTTGTGTGTCAACTTTTGACTAGTACTGTAAATACAACACTCTCATAACATATAGGCTTAATACACCATTCACACAAGACACATCCCATGTATCTCCATAGAGAGAGGATGCAAAGAACACAATCATCACCAAGAGCCTATGAGCAGTTCTACAGTATGCATGTACGAATAACGAGCCCCACCACTAACCTAAACTTTGACATCTGTGACCACACCCACATATTCTGATTGGTTCATTCCTCATATGAATCCTTTGCTTTAAGATGCAGTTTCTTTACACTAGCCATTGTTCCCCTAAACCAACTATATTACTTTACAAGAAGTTTAATTATTAAAACATGTAATGTAACCACAATGCTCTCTGTTTCCTATTTATCCAGTAGTGGAGTTTTAGTAAGACATTGAAGACATGTCTACTCACCACCATCCAGTCACTCCAGCTAACTGTCTGTGACTGAATCAGTAATGGATTTGGGATTTTGTGTTTGACCTCATGACGCATTGTGATGTCATTCTAATGTCATGCCTACGCTGACCAGCTGAGCATCACAATAGAGTCCTGTATTCTGCCCCATTGAATTATATAGAAAACCATTTCATAGGATTTGTATCCAGTGCCACCTTAACAGTTAGGCCTAATCAGAGACAAACACTTGCCTGCTGTACTGTATACACATATACAGAAAAAAGGTAGCTAGTGATTTAAAAACTATAAATATATATTTGTAGTTTTTAAATCACTAGCTACCTTTTTTCTTATTTTAGTCACTGGTGAAAGTTATAGGCAGTTATCTGAATATTTGCAATAAAGAGTGAATAAAAATCCTCATATAAAACAGACTATGGTTGTGCACTACCAGACTGTATAGTGCACTACCTTTGACCAGAGCCCTGTGGGCTGTCCCGGATAAAAGGTAGTACACTATTTAGGAGAGAGGGTGCCATTTGGGACACAGCGTTAAGGTATTACTGAAGTCAGATGAAGGTACTTACCAACGCATAGAGATCAGATTGTATTGCTCTTAAGAATCCTAATTCTATGTACCAACGGCCCTCTGTCACTCTACTGAATCAGTACTGGTGGATTTGGGCTTTTATACCCTTTCCTGCATTGTGATGTCATGCCTATGTCTATAATGTCATGCTTAGTGACACACACGTCCAACATCACTACTCTGGACGGCTCTGACTTAGAATATGTGGACAACTACAAATACCTACGTGTCTGGTTAGACTGTAAACTCTCCTTCCAGACTCGCATCAAACATCTCCAATCCAAAGTTAAATCTAGAATTGGCTTCCTATTTCGCAACAAAGCATCCTTCACTCATGCAGCCAAACATACCCTTGTAAAACTGACCATCCTACCAATCATCGACTTCGGCGATGTAATTTGCAAAATAGCCTCCAATACCCTACTCAATAAATTGGATGCAGTCTATCACAGTGCCATCCATTTTGTCACCAAAGCCCCATATATACCCACCACTGTGACCTGGTCACCATAGCATCACCCACCTGTAGCATGCGCTCCAGCAGGTATATCTCTCAGGTCACCCCCAAAACCAATTATTTCTTTGGCCGCCTCTCCTTCCAGTTCTCTGCTGCCAATGACTGGAACGAACTACAAAAATCTCTGAAACTGGAAACACTTATCTCCCTCACTAGCTTTAAGCACCAACTGTCAGAGCATCTTACAGATTACTGCACCTGTACATAGCCCACCTATAATTTAGCCCAAAAAACTACCTCTTTAATGTATTTATTTTGCTCCTTTGCACCCCATTATTTTTATCTCTACTTTGCACTTTCTTCCACTGCAAATCTACCATTCCAGTGTTTTACTTGCTATATTGTATTTACTTTGCCACCATGGTCTTTTTTTGTTGCCTTTACCTCCCTTATCTCACCTCACATTGTATATAGACTTATTTTTCTACTGTATTATTGACTGTGTGTTTTGTTTTACTCCATGTGTAACTCTGTGTTGTTGTTGTATGTGTCGAACTGCTTTGCCTCATCTTGGCCAGGTCGCAGTTGTAAATGAGAACTTGTTCTCAACTTGCCTACCTGGTTAAATAAAGGTTAAGAGAAACATTCCACCGTTAGCCATACTCCTACACAAATGTCTCTTTCTGCAATCCAGTTTTCCTGTATTTCTGTCCTCCCTCATTTCTTGTGTTACAGTATTATCAGACTGCATATACATGTCAAAGACAGTGAGATGTCCCTGATACATTCCCATCCTTTTGTTTCTCATAGAAACAGAATGCAAACACCACAGAGATACGTGATGAAAAGTCTGACAAAAGTACAAAACAAAATCATGTATTTTATTTAACTAGGCAAGTCAGTTAATTAAGAACACATTCTTATTTTCAATGACTGCCTAGGAACAGTGGGTTAACTGCCTTGTTCAGGGGCAGAATGACAGATTTGTACCTTGTCAGCTCAGGGATTCGAACTTGCAACCTTTAGGTTACTAGACCAACACTAACCACTAGGCTACCCTGCCGCCCCATATGCTTGAGGTACTATCTATATGTGGCTCCGAAGTACCCATTCTTACCAAGTCATTTATACCAAATAAATCCCTGTGGTGATTGGACTTTAAAACAAAGCGTTGTGATTTGATAGGTGTCCATAGCGCTTTGAAAATACGGGGGGAAAATGTAGCGTACCTGGGTTTTTAAGACTAGGTGTGAGCATGTTTCATGAACAAGGTGCTAGTTAGTTAGACTCTATTTAGTAGATAGTGTGTGGACCTAAAATGCTCATTGCTGAAAAGTGGAAAGTCCATACTAAAATGTAGGCATAAAAGTAAATGAATCCACTTTTTTTTTTCGTTTGAGACTTTTGCGTCATGATGTAGTCAGGTGAATTGTGACTATCTGCCTTGCAGGACTACCTGGCCCACATCATCGACCAGGCAGACCTACCCATTAGACCAGAACAGGTGTGTGCCCTGTTTGGAAACATCGAGGACATTTACGAGTTCAACAGGTGAGCCACTGACTAACTCATTTCTCTTATCCTTGTGAGGATGTAATGAATTACTGTACGAAGTAGTGAACGACTGAATGAATGAAAGAATGAGTGAGTGACTGTTTTCCCCAGTACAGTTACACACGGATTAACACCATTTACATTGTCACGGCAATTCTATTGAACTATTGATGAAACAATTGTGTCCTTAACACAACACAAGTAAGGATTCTCAGAGTCAGTCACGTTCATTCAATATTTACAAGAGGAGAATTTCAGAATTAATGTGCCTGATTTGATGGGTGAAATTGCTCTAATGAAAATGTTGATTGCTGCGCTTGGAAGACCACATTTACAATTATGGATTTGATGTTGGCGTTTACGGCACACGTTAACACACGCATGCGCCTGCAACAGACAGACGTTAACACACGCATGCGCCTGCAACAGACAGACGTTAACGCACGCATGCGCCTGCAACAGACAGACGTTAACGCACGCATGCGCCTGCAACAGACAGACGTTAACGCACGCATGCGCCTGCAACAGACAGACGTTAACGCACGCATGCGCCTGCAACAGACAGACGTTAACACACGCATGCGCCTGCAACAGACAGACGTTAACACACGCATGCGCCTGCAACAGACAGACGTTAACACACGCATGCGCCTGCAACAGACAGACGTTAACACACGCATGCGCCTGCAACAGACACACGTTAACACACGCATGCCTGCAACAGACACACGTTAACACACGCATGCGCCTGCAACAGACAGACACACGTTAACACACGCATGCGCCTGCAACAGACACACGTTAACACACGCATGCGCCTGCAACAGACACACGTTAACACACGCATGCGCCTGCAACAGACACACGTTAACACACGCATGCGCCTGCAACAGACACACGTTAACACACGCATGCGCCTGCAACAGACACACGTTAACACACGCATGCGCCTGCAACAGACACACGTTAACACACGCATGCGCCTGCAACAGACACACGTTAACACACGCATGCGCCTGCAACAGACACACGTTAACACACGCATGCGCCTGCAACAGACACACGTTAACACACGCATGCGCCTGCAACAGACACACGTTAACACACGCATGCCTGCAACAGACACACGTTAACACACGCATGCCTGCAACAGACACGTTAACACACGCATGCCTGCAACAGACACATGTTAACACACGCATGCCTACAACAGACACATGTTAACACACGCATGCCTGCAACAGACACATGTTAACACACGCATGCCTACAACAGACACACGTTCTTTGCACGTCTCGCTCCAGTAGACAATGAAACAGCATATTTACTCGGTTACACTTTTGTGTCAGGCTACCACTCTCATCATTTGTCTTCAATGGTTTTGTACACCACAGTTGGTTCATGGTGCCGGGGAGCAGTTTACAGAAGGCCCGCCTGTGTTGACAGTGGTCCTTTGTGCACTGAAAGGCCCAATTGTATTAGTGTGTCAGATCTAGAGCCAGAGACCCACAGAGGCCTATCAGAGCAAGAGAGAGATTTGGGTTGCAAGTGAACAGGGGCCAAGTCCTGTGTTTAGGAAAAATAAATAATTTAACCACACTGCCTCCCAAAACAATGTCTGTGGGCACACACACATACAAATAGCTACTCTCTCGTCCTCTTATTCACTGAAGCATCTGAACACCAAAAGCTGTGTGCTAAAGATAGCTGGCCTCATGACCAGTAACGTCACCACACTCCTACTGTTTGTTAGTGGTGGGTCGTGTCCAGGCTACCCAATGCTATCCTACAGTGCCTGAGATTAGAGAGTCCCATCTATGCTCCAGCATCCACAACAATGTTTGTTAGTGGTGGGTCCTGTCCTTTTTAACTTTGATTTACGATGACATACAATACTCCCTGAAGTCGAAGATGGTACACCGGTAGCCTCCCCTTTCCCCTACTACTGCAGTAGCACATATGACGTCTGACATTAAGTAAGCACAATGAAAATGGCCTTGTGCTTTATATTCATTGGCCACACGACATGTTTTTTTCCCCAATGTCCTCTAACGAAAGTCATCCATGTTCGCCCCAGGGTCACTGGAATAAAACACAAAACCCACGCTGTAGTATTTCAATGAGGTGTAGCACCAAAATAAGCATTTTCAAGCCCTGCCTATGGAGAATAAGTAGGATCATTCAGTAGCACCTTTAGTCAGGGTCACTGTTCAGAGGCCTTTGTACACAGTAGAGTACATCCTCTAACAACTTTGGTTGTGTACTGTATATAAGTATTGCAACGAGCCAGCAAATCAAGATGGATATCTGTTCCGTTTTAGGCAGACTGGTATAGATGATAAACTCTATGAATTTCATTGCACAGTGACACTTCCTACCTAATTATTATTTTGTAGAGTGGTGGCTCATAAGAAAGCACCTGAAATAAAGTGTGTGTGTCTGGAATTTGTGTGAAAAGGGATTGAGAGGCTTGCACATGGAATATTGGTGCTCACTAGCCTCGTACCACCATCCTGATCTGGCGAGCTTACATTCTGTTTCTCTGTTTCTCGATAGCAGTATCGTCATGTTTTTTCCAGGGCAAAAATGTAAACGAAGCAGACCGAACTCTTTGGTCCTTTAACAACCCGCTGTATGTAAAATATTGTGTTATGCTGTAGCTTGGAAAGTAAACACATGTGACTCTGGATGACGACATGATGATGTTTGTTTCCAACATTAGGGCTGTTTTCCTAAAGAAGTTAAATCCGCTTCATGTTTTGTTTCCTTGCCTTAATGCTAATGAGTATTGCGATACTGGTATCGTCCCGGCCCTACGGTTATGTTATAGAAGTATACCTACACATCTTCTCCCAACTGACAGTCAAGGGATGGTTGATGACTTGAAGTGTCATGTTATTTTGTGGATCTCACCCTACAACCAAAGGGCATCCTGTCTGGAACAAAGTAACTCTGTTGATTCCTGTGTTGTTCTAACTCCTGGTTAGAGATAGAAAAGCCATTTGTCCTGTTGGCGTGGTTACTGGGTGAATCTTATTTAACCCCATAACGGTTGGTTTGTTCAATTATGTACTGATGGTGTGTTTCCCCCTCAGGGAGAAAAGAGATATGAGCTGTTCTGTTCTGAGGTGTGATTGGCCTGAAGCTCTTTACCTGTCTGCTTCTTCACCATCGATGCCCAATAGCTGTACTTCAGAGTGTAACTGGTGCTCATCAGGAATTTATCTTCATCTTTTACCCAAATTGTCCCTGTAACATTTAAGGTTCATGCATCCCATTTTAAAGGGAGATCATGGTTCATGCTTCCCGTTTTAAAGGGAGATAATGGTTCATACTTCCCATTTTAAAGGGAGATCATGGTTCATGCTTCCCATGCTAAAGGGAGATCATGGTTCATACTTCCCATTTTAAAGGGAGATCATGGTTCATGCTTCCCATGCTAAAGGGAGATCATGGTTCATGCTTCCCATGCTAAAGGGAGATCATGGTTCATGCTTCCCATGCTAAAGGGAGATCATGGTTCATGCTTCCCATGCAAAAGGGAGATCATGGTTCATGCTTCCCATGCAAAAGGGAGATCATGGTTCATGCTTCCCATGCAAAAGGGAGATCATGGTTCATGCTTCCCATGCAAAAGGGAGATCATGGTTCATGCTTCCCATGCAAAAGGGAGATCATGGTTCATGCTTCCCATGCAAAAGGGAGATCATGGTTCATGCTTCCCATGCAAAAGGGAGATCATGGTTCATGCTTCCCATGCAAAAGGGAGATCATGGTTCATGCTTCCCATGCAAAAGGGAGATCATGGTTCATGCTTCCCATGCAAAAGGGAGATCATGGTTCATGCTTCCCATGCAAAAGGGAGATCATGGTTCATGCTTCCCATGCAAAAGGGAGATCATGGTTCATGCTTCCCATGCAAAAGGGAGATCATGGTTCATGCTTCCCATGCAAAAGGGAGATGGTTCATGCTTCCCATGCTAAAGGGAGATGGTTCATGCTTCCCATGCTAAAGGGAGATCATGGTTCATGCTTCCCATGCAAAAGGGAGATCATGGTTCATGCTTCCCATGCAAAAGGGAGATCATGGTTCATGCTTCCCATGCAAAAGGGAGATCATGGTTCATGCTTCCCATGCAAAAGGGAGATCATGGTTCATGCTTCCCATGCAAAAGGGAGATCATGGTTCATGCTTCCCATGCAAAAGGGAGATCATGGTTCATGCTTCCCATGCAAAAGGGAGATCATGGTTCATGCTTCCCATGCAAAAGGGAGATCATGGTTCATGCTTCCCATGCAAAAGGGAGATCATGGTTCATGCTTCCCATGCAAAAGGGAGATCATGGTTCATGCTTCCCATGCTAAAGGGAGATCATGGTTCATGCTTCCCATGCTAAAGGGAGATCATGGTTCATGCTTCCCATGCTAAAGGGAGATCATGCTTCCCATGCTAAAGGGAGATCATGCTTCCCATGCTAAAGGGAGATCATGCTTCCCATGCTAAAGGGAGATCATGCTTCCCATGCTAAAGGGAGATCATGCTTCCCATGCTAAAGGGAGATCATGGTTCATGCTTCCCATGCTAAAGGAGATCAGATCATGCTTCCCATGCTAAAGGGAGATCATGGTTCATGCTTCCCATGCTAAAGGGAGATCATGCTTCCCATGCTAAAGGGAGATCATGGTTCATGCTTCCCATGCTAAAGGGAGATGGTTCATGCTTCCCATGCAAAAGGGAGATCATGGTTCATGCTTCCCATGCAAAAGGGAGATGGTTCATGCTTCCCATGCTAAAGGGAGATAATGGTTCATGCTTAAATGGAGAGATAATGGTTCATGCTTCCCATGCTAAAGGGAGATCATGCATGCTTCCCATGCTAAAGGGAGATCATGGTTCATGCTTCCCATGCTAAAGGGAGATCATGGTTCATGCTTCCCATGCTAAAGGGAGATCATGCTTCCCATGCTAAAGGGAGATCATGCTTCCCATGCTAAAGGGAGATCATGGTTCATGCTTCCCATTCTAAAGGGAGATCATGGTTCATGCTTCCCATGCTAAAGGGAGATCATGGTTCATGCTTCCCATGCTAAAGGGAGATCATCATGCTTCCCATGCTAAAGGAGATCATGGATCATGCTTCCCATGCTAAAGGGAGATCATGCTTCCCATGCTAAAGGGAGATCATGCTTCCCATGCTAAAGGGAGATCATGCTTCCCATGCTAAAGGGAGATCATGCTTCCCATGCTAAAGGGAGATCATGCTTCCCATGCTAAAGGGAGATCATGCTTCCCATGCTAAAGGGAGATCATGCTTCCCATGCTAAAGGGAGATCATGCTTCCCATGCTAAAGGGAGATCATGCTTCCCATGCTAAAGGGAGATCATGCTTCCCATGCTAAAGGGAGATCATGCTTCCCATGCTAAAGGGAGATCATGCTTCCCATGCTAAAGGGAGATCATGCTTCCCATGCTAAAGGGAGATCATGCTTCCCATGCTAAAGGGAGATCATGCTTCCCATGCTAAAGGGAGATCATGCTTCCCATGCTAAAGGGAGATCATGCTTCCAATGCTAAAGGGAGATCATGCTTCCAATGCTAAAGGGAGATCATGCTTCCAATGCTAAAGGGAGATCATGCTTCCAATGCTAAAGGGAGATCAAACTCAATGCTAAAGGTTGAAGATCATGCTTCCAATGCTAAAGGGAGATCATGGTTCATGCTGTCCCCTGATTGTTTGCTAAAGGGAGATCATGGTTCATGCTTACCAGTGGTTGTGGATGAGTAAGTTTTGGTTTGCCCATACTGCCTCTACCAATCTGTCACTGTGGTAAAACCCATGTCCTAAATAACTCATGTGTCTGGGTTTATGGCTAAACTCTGTGATAGGGCAAAGGCGTGATGTGAAGACAGAGGCCTGTGTCTGTTTAGGGCACCAAACTGACATCTGTCTGTTGTTGTCCCCTGATTGTTTAGTCTTATCGGGGGACTGTTTTTGCTACTCCAGTGGTTGTGGATGGTAAGTTTTGGTTTGCCCATCTGAAGTGGCTGTGTGTCTCGTGTGGTAAGGCATGGCGTGATGTGGCGTGAGGTCTGGGTTTGCTGTGTGTCTCTCGTGGTAAGGCATGGCGTGATGTGGGGTCTGAGTTTGCTGTGTGTCTCGTGTGGTAAGGCATTCTGTGGCGTGAGGTCTGAGTTTGCTGTGTGTCTCGTGTGGTAAGGCATGGCGTTCTGTGGCGTGAGGTCTGGGTTTGCTGTGTGTCTCGTGTGGTAGGGCATGGCGTGATGTGGCGTGAGGTCTGGGTTTTGCTGTGTGTCTCGTGAGGTGGTTGGGCATGGCGTGCATTCTGTGGCGTGAGGTCTGAGTTTGCTGTGTGTCTCGTGTGGTAAGGCATTCTGTGGCGTGAGGTCTGGGTTTGCTGTGTGTCTCGTGTGGTAAGGCATGGCGTGATGTGGCGTGAGGTCTGGGTTTGCTGTGTGTCTCGTGTGGTAAGGCATGGCGTGATGTGGGGTCTGGGTTTGCTGTGTGTCTCGTGTGGTAAGGCATTCTGTGGTGTGGCGTGCGGTCTGGGTTTGCTGTGTCTCTCGTGTGGTAGGGCATGGCGTGATGCGGCGTGCGGTCTGGGTTTGCTGTGTCACTCAAATCAAATTGTATTTGTCACATACACATGGTTAGCAGATGTTAATGCGAGTGTAGCGAAATGCTTGTGCTTCTAGTTCCGACAATGCAGTAATAACCAACAAGTAATCTAACTAACAATTCCAAAACTACTGTCTTATACACAGTGTAAGGGGATAAAGAATATGTACATAAAGATATATGAATGAGTGATGGTACAGAGCAGCATAGGCAAGATACAGTAGATGGTATCGAGTACAGTATATACATATGAGATGAGTATGTAAACAAAGTGGCATAGTTAAAGTGGCTAGTGATACATGTATTACATAAGGATGCAGTCGATGATGTAGAGTACAGTATATACGTATGCATATGAGATGAATAATGTAGGGTATGTAACATTATATTAGGTAGCATTGTTTAAAGTGGCTAGTGATATATTTACACCATTTCCCTTCATTATTAAAGTGGCTGGAGTTGAGTCAGTGTCAGTGTGTTGGCAGCAGCACTCGTGTGGTAGGGCATGGCGTGATGTGGCGTGCGGTCTGGGTTTGCTGTGTCTCGTGTGGTAGGGCATGGCGTGATGTGGCGTGCGGTCTGGGTTTGCTGTGTCTCGTGTGGTAGGGCATGGCGTGCGATCTGGGCGTGGTAGGTCTGGGTTTGCTGTGTCTGGGTGTGGTAGGACATGGCGTGGTGTGGGTGTGGTAGGACATGGCGTTTGCTGGTCTGGGTGTGGTAGGGCATGGCGTGAGGTCTGGGTTTCTGGGTGTGGTAGGGCAGGCATGGCGTGCGGTCTGGGTTTGCTGTGTCACTCGTGTGGTTTGACATGGCGTGCGGTCTGGCTGTGTGGTAGGGACATGGCGTGCGGTCTGGGTTTGCTGTGTCTGGGTGTGGTAGGACATGGCGTGCGGTCTGGGTGTGGTGGACATGGTAGGGCATGGCGTGAGGACATGGCGTGCGGTCTGGGTTTGCTGTGTCTCGTGTGGTAGGGCATGGCGTGCGGTCTGGGTTTGACATGTGTCGGTCTGGGTGTGGTAGGGCATGGCGTGCGGTCTGGGTGTGGTAGGACATGGCGTGCGGTCTGGGTGTGGTAGGACATGGCGTGCGGTCTGGGTGTGGTAGGACATGGCGTGCGGTCTGGGTGTGGTAAGGACATGGCGTGCGGTCTGGGTGTGGTAAGGACATGGCGTGCGGTCTGGGTTTGCTGTGTCGGTCTGGGTGTGGTAGGACATGGCGTGCGGTCTGGGTGTGGTAGGACATGGCGTGCGGTCTGGGTGTGGTAGGGCATGGCGTGCGGTCTGGGTGTGGTAGGACATGGCGTGCGGTCTGGGTGTGGTAGGACATGGCGTGCGGTCTGGGTGTGGTAGGACATGGCGTGCGGTCTGGGTTTGCTGTGTCACTCGTGTGGTAGGACATGGCGTGCGGTCTGGGTGTGGTAGGACATGGCGTGCGGTCTGGGTGTGGTAGGACATGGCGTGCGGTCTGGGTGTGGTAGGACATGGCGTGCGGTCTGGGTGTGGTAGGACATGGCGTGCGGTCTGGGTGTGGTAGGCATGGCGTGCGGTCTGGGTTTGCTGTGTCTCTCGTGTGGTAGGACATGGCGTGCGGTCTGGGTGTGGTAGGACATGGCGTGCGGTCTGGGTGTGGTAGGGCATGGCGTGCGGTCTGGGTGTGGTAGGGCATGGCGTGCGGTCTGGGTGTGGTAGGGCATGGCGTGCGGTCTGGGTGTGGTAGGGCATGGCGTGCGGTCTGGGTGTGGTAGGACATGGCGTGCGGTCTGGGTGTGGTAGGACATGGCGTGCGGTCTGGGTTTGCTGTGTCTCTCGTGTGGTAGGACATGGCGTGCGGTCTGGGTGTGGTAGGACATGGCGTGCGGTCTGGGTGTGGTAGGACATGGCGTGCGGTCTGGGTGTGGTAGGACATAGGGCGTGCGGTCTGGGTGTGGTAGGACATGGCGTGCGGTCTGGGTTTTCTGTGTCTCTGGGTTTGCTGTGTGTGTTAGGACATGGCGTGCGGTCTGGGTCTGGTAGGACATGGCGTGCGGTCTGGGTCTGGTAGGACATGGCGTGCGGTCTGGGTGTGGTAGGGCATGGCGTGCGGTCTGGGTGTGGTAGGACATGGCGTGCGGTCTGGGTGTGGTAGGACATGGCGTGCGGTCTGGGTTTGCTGTGTCTCTCGTGTGGTAGGACATGGCGTGCGGTCTGGGTGTGGTAGGACATGGCGTGCGGTCTGGGTGTGGTAGGGCATGGCGTGCGGTCTGGGTGTGGTAGGGCATGGTGTGCGGTCTGGGTGTGGTAGGGCATGGTGTGCGGTCTGGGTGTGGTAGGACATGGCGTGCGGTCTGGGTGTGGTAGGACATTTAAGCGTGCGGTCTGGGTTTGCTGTGTGTCTCAGGGTGTGGTAGGACATGGCGTGCGGTTTGGGTGTGGTAGGGCATGGCGCAATATATTTGCAAAAGGTCTGTATAATTTGCCATTTGCTGTGTCTCTTTGTGGTAGGACATGGCGTGCGGTCTCCTATTATGCTGTGTGGTAGGGCATGGCGTGCGGTCTGGGTTTGCTGTGTCTTGTGTGGTAGGACATGGCGTGAGGTCAGTACTGTACCAACTACCCAAAGTGGTAGTGGGCATGGCGTGCGGTCTGGGTTTGCTGTGTCTTGTGTGGTAGGAAAAATGGTTGACCGCCTCATTACTGCCGGAACAGAGCAAATGGAATGACATCAAACCCCTGGAAAGCATGTGATACCAGGACAGCCCGTCCTGGTGTGCCACCAACCTCCTGTGCTTCTGGGTTTGCTGTGTTTTCAACCCGTCCAGAGATAGGACATGGCGTCCGGTCTCAAATGAAATGGTGAGAAACATGGCGAATATGATCATATTGAAATGGGTAATTGGGGGACATGGCGTGCGGTTGTGGTAGGACATGGCGTGCGGTCCAGTTTCATCTGGACATGGCGTGCGGTCTGTGTGGTAAGGACATGGCGTGCGGTCTTGTGGTAGGACATGGCTGCGGTCTGGGTTCCATCTGTTCTGTTTGTGGTACTGACCGGTCCTGTGTCTCCATCTAGTTCAGTGTGATTCGAACTCCCAACGCTGGAAGATTGTCTCTCTACCCATTTCCCTGTGATCATGGCTCTCGACGCTCCAAAGCAAACAACTTTGGGCCTGAAGACCAGATGGACACACAACAATATTTAACCACATCTCTTTTTCTAGTATTGATTATGAAATGTAGCATTTCAGGGAGTTGTCAACAAAAGCCTGAAGTAAATGCTGCTTTGGTTTGTGTGATTGAAATGTACAGCACTACGATATCTGCAATATATTTGCAAAAGTCATACCTGTATAATTTGCCATTTGATGTAACCAGGCCTCATCTTTGATCTCTGACCTCTGTGTTGCAGTGAACTGTTGCAGTCCTTAGATATGTGTGACAACGACCCTGTTGCCATCGCTAGGTGCTTCGTCATGAAGGTTAGTGCAATTCTAATCCTATTATGCTGTGCATGATTCTCTATGATTCTCTCTCTCCATCTAGTTCTGTTTAGAGTTTGACCTGGTCCAGTGCTCCAAACCAGTACTGACCCGGTCCTCTCTCCATCTTTTGGTTGATAAACACTCCCTCTCCATCTAGAACAGTATTGAGACTAGTTCTGTTTCTGTATAACCTGGTTTTTTCTGTTTCAGAGAGAGTATTTTGAGATCTATACACAGTACTGTACCAACTACCCAAAGTAAGTGAACTCTCTTAGCTGGCCAGTGTACCTGGCGCATGTGCAGCTTTTACTGGCTCAACTGTTCACAGAAACAGACTGAGCATGTGAAGATAACCATGGGGGGGGGGGATGTCTGCTACTGACACCTAGTGGTAGAAAGTATACTCTGTTTGCTGTGCTGTTACACACAAAAAAGTTCTACAGAAAAATTGGGTTGACCGCCTCATTACTGCCGGAACAGAGCAAATGGAATGACATCAAACCCCTGGAAAGCATGTGATTGATACCATTCTGCTCCAGTCATCCCCACGAGCCCGTCCTCCCCTATTAAGGTGCCACCAACCTCCTGTGCTTCCTACACACCTACTAGTTGTGTTTTCAACCCACTCCAGAGATATGTACAAATTGTAGTCCATTTTCTCAAATGAAATGGGTGAGAAACAAAAAGGATGAATATGATCATATTGAAATGGGTAATTGGGGGAACATATGACACATATTGAATTGTAGAGTTAAGTGTGGAGATGTGCACCAGTTTCATCTGTTCACATAACGAAGTGTTGTGTGCAATTAATCAATCATTGTCCAATACTTTCATCTAGACTCTCATTCTGTAGTACTGACCTGGTCCTCTCTCCATCTAGTTCTGTTTCTGTAGTACTGACCCGGTCCTCTCTCCATCTAGTTCTGTGGCTGTAGTACTGACCCGGTCCTCTCTCCATCTAGTTCTGTAGTACTGACCTGGTCCTCTCTCCATCTAGTTCTGTTTCTGTAGTACTGACCTGGTCCTCTCTCCATCTAGTTCTGTTTCTGTAGTACTGACCTGGTCCTCTCTCCATCTAGTTCTGTTTCTGTAGTACTGACCTGGTCCTCTCTCCATCTAGTTCTGTTTCTGTAGTACTGACCTGGTCCTCTCTCCATCTAGTTCTGTTTCTGTAGTACTGACCCGGTCCTCTCTCCATCTAGTTCTGTTTCTGTAGTACTGACCCGGTCCTCTCTCCATCTAGTTCTGTTTCTGTAGTACTGACCCGGTCCTCTCTCCATCTAGTTCTGTGGCTGTAGTACTGACCCGGTCCTCTCTCCATCTAGTTCTGTGGCTGTAGTACTGACCCGGTCCTCTCTCCATCTAGTTCTGTAGTACTGACCCGGTCCTCTCTCCATCTAGTTCTGTAGTACTGACCCGGTCCTCTCTCCATCTAGTTCTGTGGCTGTAGTACTGACCCGGTCCTCTCTCCATCTAGTTCTGTGGCTGTAGTACTGACCTGGTCCTCTCTCCATCTAGTTCTGTAGTACTGACCCGGTCCTCTCTCCATCTAGTTCTGTAGTACTGACCCGGTCCTCTCTCCATCTAGTTCTGTAGTACTGACCCGGTCCTCTCTCCATCTAGTTCTGTGGCTGCTCTGACAGACTGCATGAGGAACAAATCCTTGGCCAAGTTGTTCCGGGAGCGGCAGGCCTCACTAAAACGCTCCCTTCCCCTGGGCTCCTACCTGCTCAAGCCTGTACAGAGGATCCTCAAGTACCACCTATTGCTTCAGGTACAGAGATGGGATCAGTTTTACCTTTTTAGATCATAATGAATAAGATGTATATGGACAGGGGGGCGACCTGATCCTAGATCAGGGCCAATGTCCACAAAGCGTCTCAGAGAAGAGTGTTGATCTAGGATCAGTTTAGCCTTTTTAGATCACAATCAATACAATTATTTCGACAGGTCCTAGATCAGCACTAATACTATTGGATTACAGCCTGTTGAGAGGCTCATCAAGTATCACAGTTGCTCCAGGTAGTTGCTCCAGGTAGTTGATCCAGGTGCTCCAAATAACCACCAAAGGAATGCCCTGCCATAGCATCCTGATTCAAATACTTTTAAAATGCATGAATGCATCTTTCCTTCCTACCCTCCCTTGAAGTTATCACTGATCTGACAAACATTGATAGGTGTAAAGATGGGTTTCCACTTCATAGATTTCCCTTATCCATCCATGTCAGATCAGTAATTACTCTTGAGGATGGGAGGAAGAAAGGATGCATTTTTGAAGGAACCAACTCGTGTTCTCCAAAGCAGCTTGAAATTATTCAGATATATTGACAGCGTAGGTTCAACTTCTTACTAGAACAAACAGAACATCTCTCACTAAAAAGCCATGTCTGTGGGAAGTGCACTAGTTTAAATAACTATTGTGTTCCTTCTGCAGGAGATAGCCAAGCACTTTGACCCACAAGAGGAGGGCTATGAGGTAGTGGAAGAAGCCATCTACACCATGACAGGCGTGGCCTGGTACATCAACGACATGAAGAGGAAACACGAGCATGCCGTTCGACTGCAGGTTAGCAGACGCCTCCTTCATGCAAACAAACACGCAAACATCCATATAAACATATTCTGAGACAATTACGAAACGATTGCCACACAGAGCTGAACAGACGCCTCCTTCATGCAAACCCTAACACAAACATGCAAACAACCATATATACATATTCTGAGACAATTACGAAACGATTGCCATACAGAGCTGAACACAAACACCCTGTGTAATCAATGTGAATAAGCCCCTCACACATGAATAAACATTTAAACCCACTGGTCGTCTGTCTAATCCTGATTTTACATTTTTTTTTTATTTTATCTTTATTTAAGTAGGCAAATCAGTTAACAACTCATTCTTATTTTCAATGACGGCACAGTGGGTTAACTGCCTGTTCAGGGGCAGAACGACAGATTTTTACCTTGTCAGCTCGGGGATTCGATCTTGAAACCTTTCGTTTACTAGTCCAACGCTCTAACCACGAGGTTACCTGCAGCTATCCTGTCTCATGTTGTGCTGTTATTACATTTCATTTAGGCAGGTCAGGTCCGTGCATGTGAAGAGGCTCTGTCCCAAATGGCACATCATATCCTATAGTGCATTACTTTTTCACCAGAGGCCCCTAGGGGTCCTGGTCAAAAGTAGTGCACTATAGAGGGAATAAGGTGCCATTTGGAACACATCCCAATGTTCTGAACATCAATTACAAACCCTCCATGGTTCTCCTCTCTTGTTAAACTAGATTGAGTGTACAACATTTCTGACCAGAGACAACATGGCACAGCCAACCCCGGGAGACCCTCACAGAGTAGCCGTCGCAGGGAAATACATGGGAGCTTGTCGTCAAAGGCCGTGTAAAAATAAACAGCGACTACATTGTGTTCTTAGGACTAATTTCTCATGGGGCCAGTTATTTACTGGTCATTGGAATATATTTGTTTATCATGTGCAGTTAGGCTTGATTATGTATTTAACTCTGTTTGGAGGATCTATTACCCGTAAACTATAGTGCCTTTGGAAAGTATTCAGACACCTTGACTTTTTTCACATTTTGTTATGTCACAGCCTTATTCTAAAATGGATTCCATAAATTAAGGTCTTCAACAATCTACACACAATACCCCATAATGACAAAGCATTATTTTAAAACAGGTTTTTAGACATTTTTGCAAATGTATTAAACATAAAAATAAACATATTTACATAAGTATTCAGACCCTTTGCTAGGAGACTCGACTTTTAGCTCAGTGCATCCTTGTTCCATCGATCATCCTTGAGATGTTTCTACAACTTGATTGGAGTCCATCTGTGGTAAATTCAATTGATTGGACATGATTTGGAAAGGCACACACCTGTCTATATAAGGTCCCACAGTTGACAGTGCATGTCAGAGCAAAAAACCAAGCCATGAGGTCGAAGGAATTGTCCGTAGAGCTCAGAGACAGGATTATGTCAGAGCACAGATCTGGAGAAGGGTACCAAAACATTTCTGCAGCATTGAAGGTCCCCAAGAACACAGTAGCCTCCATCATTATTAAATGGAAGAAGTTTGGAACCACCAAGACTCTTCCTAGAGCTGCCCCCTGCCAAACTGAGCAATCGGGGGAGAAGGGCCTTGGTCTGGGAGGTGACCAAGAACCCAATGGTCACTCTGTCAGAGCTCCTCTGTGGAGATGGACAACCATCTCTGCAGCACTCCATGAGTAAGGCCTTTATGGTAGTGGCCAGACGTTAGTAAAAGGCACATGACAGCCCGCTTGGAGATTGCCAAAAGGCACCTAAAGGACTCTGACCATGAGAAACAAGATTATCTGGTCTGATGAAACTAAGATTGAACTCTTTGGCCTGAATGCCAAGTGTCACGTTTGGAGGAAACCTGGCACCATCCCTACGGTGAAGCACGGTGGTGGCAGCATCATGCTGTGGGGATGTTTTTCAGTGACAGGGACTGGGAGACTAGTCAGGATCGAGCAAAAGATGAACAGAGCAAAGTACAAAGAGATCCTTGATGAAAACATTCCAACAGGACAACGGCTTAAAATCAATTGTTATTGGTCACATACACATATTTAGCAGACGTTACTGCGGGTACAGTGAAAGGCTTGAGTTCCTAGATCCTACAGTGCTGTAGTAATTCACAACAATACACACATCTGAAAGCAAAATAATGTAATTAAGAAATATATCAATATTAGGTTGAGCAATGTCAGAGTGGCATTGACATTTTTCTTTATTTTTTAACCTTTATTTAACTAGGCAAGTCAGAAGAAATTCTTGTAATAACGGCCTACCGTGGCACAGTGGCCAACTGCCTTGTTCAGGAGCAGAATGACAGATGTTTACCTTGTCAGCTTGGGGATTTGATCCAGCAACCCATTCGGTTACTGACCCAACGCTCTAACCACTAGGCTACCTGCCGCCCCAATACAGTAGAATGGAATACAGTACATACCTACGAGATGAGTAAAGCATTATATAAACATTATTTAAGTGTTCAAAGATTCCAATTCTATGTATATATAGCCTCTATCAAGTCAAATGTTATTTGTCACATGCAGATGTTAATGTGAGTGTAGCGAAATTCATGTGCTTCTATTTCCCGACAATGCAGTAATATCTAACAAGTAATTAACAAATACACAAAACTATCTTATACACACAAATGTAAAGTGATGAATAAGAATATGTACATACAAATATATGGATGAGCGATGGCTGCGCGGAATAGGCAAGATGCAGTAGATGGTATAGAATACAGTATATACATATGAGATGAGTAATGTAAGATATGTAAACATTATTAAAGTGGTGTTTTTTAGTGACTTGTGACCTTTTATTAATAAGTCAATTTATTAAAGTGGCCAGAGATTTGAGTCTATGTTGGCAGCAACCTCTCTATGTTAGTGATGGCTGTTTAACAGTGATGGCCTTGAGATAGAAGCTGGGTTTTTTTTCACCTTAGAAGCTCTAAGGTGCAGGGTTGCGTAACCAGGCGGAAGCCGGCTAGTGATGGCTATTTAAGTCTGATGGCCTGTTTTTGATTCTCTCTGTCCCAGCTTTGATGCTCATGTGATTGTTGTCCTTGATTATCTTTTTGGCCTTCCTGTCATTTCCTTCCTCCTCTGACGAGACTTCACTGCTCAAAATACCCTCTAATATACCCCCAACGATCCCCCCCAAAACACCCCCAACGATCCCCCCCAAAACACCCCCAACGATCCCCCAAAAATACCCCCAACAATCTCTCAAAATACCCCCAACGATACAAAATACCCCCAAAACACCCCCAACGATACAAAAACACCCCCCATCAACCTGGCTAAACTCAATACCCCTATAAATACACACCTTCAAGAAACACCCTTGAGCATTTTGGGGAAATGAATTGCTTAACATTGTTTGTGCCACAATTATACCTTTTTCACCCTATGATGTCTATTGCTGTTGGGTGTTTAATAAATAGGTGCTCCTTCATCACCTCATCTGTGTTGGCTTGTCCAGGAGGTCCAGTCTTTGCTGATCAACTGGAAAGGACCGGACCTGACCACGTACGGGGAACTGGTCCTGGAGGGCACCTTCAAGGTCCACCGGGCCAAGAACGAGCGCACACTCTTTCTCTTCGACCGCATGCTCCTCATCACCAGGCGCCGAGGAGAGCACTACGTCTTCAAGACCCTCATCTCGGTGAGTGCTGCTTGCTGGGGTCGAGGGTTAGGGGGTCAGGATTTGTCAACCCTGTTGTCCTGCGTTTTTTTCCTGTTTGAAATCCGATTTAGTTTTGTAAAGTCTCCATTATATTCCAATCACTTAGTTTGAATGGCGAAAAGTAATGTATTGTGTGTTGCATTTATTGTATATTCATTATTAGGGGATTTATGTAAATTTGCACTTGTGCTCTGATAATGTCTTATTAATGGTCCCTAAGGGGATTAATGAAGTTGATGAGTTGAATTTTAAAAACAGCTGAGTGTGTTTTGGCTTATCTGTGGTTTGTCCCATTGGTCTAAACTAACTTCCTGTCGTCGTTTCCTTTCTTTCCTGATGATGAATGACAGATTAGGTAGTAGGACTGGAACTGATCTACTCCTTTCCTGATGATGAATGACAGATTAGGTAGTAGGACTGGAACTGATCTACTCCTTTCCTGATGATGAATGACAGATTAGGTAGTAGGACTGGAACTGATCTACTCCTTTCCTGATGATGAATGACAGATTAGGTAGTAGGACTGGAACTGATCTACTCCTTTCCTGATGATGAATGACAGATTAGGTAGTAGGACTGGAACTGATCTACTCCTTTCCTGATGATGAATGACAGATTAGGTAGTAGGACTGGAACTGATCTACTCCTTTCCTGCGTCAGTGATATTGACGGACCCAATTATTTTCTGTGGTTTATGAATATTTTCTCTTTTTTTTTTTTTTTTTTTTTTCCAAACTTTCTTCCACCTTCCTGATATGTCACGTTTGTCTTTCCTATCTTTCTGGTGACACTGGGTTTGATCAGTGTTCATCAGTGTCCCCTACACACTGAATTAATGAATATACTTTAGTATTACATCTCATTTTCCCTATTTGAGTGCGGACCAATCTTTTCTCTTCACTATATTTCATTCGGTTTTCATGTCTCTCCTGTTTGTTGGGCTACAGTGTTCCACCCTCATGCTAATCGAGAGTGCCAAGGACTCTCTAAGCTTCAGCGTCACTCACTACAAGCACCCCAAGCAGCCCCACACAGTGCAGGTGAGTGAGGGAGACCTCTCAACCAACCGCACAGTACCACAGTGGCTAATTAATGGGAATGCAGACATAGTAGGAGAACAGTAAGACACATTAGTAGTGGACTTTTAGAATCATGAATGCCATAGTTCAGCATGTGAATCAGATTACAGTATTGTGTGTGGGGAGGTTGGTTTTTATAACCTCGAAGGGACCAGACGTCCTCACAAAGATAGTAAAATAAGGGGGAAAAACTAACAAGTGGGGACATTTCGCTGGTCCCCACAAGGACAAAAGGCAGTTTTAGATTTAAGGGTCAGGGTTATGAGTTAGCTTTTGGGTTAGGGAAAATAGGAATTTGAATGGGAATCATTTGTTTGGTCCCCACAAGGATAGTAATACAAGTGTGTGTGTGTGTGTGTGTGTGTGTGTGTGTGTGTGTGTGTGTGTGTGTGTGTTCATGGCAGATTCTGATAATACAACTGTATGAATATTTAAAGTAGGTCAACTCTCACCTTGCAGGCATTGTTCCTGTTGTGTAATAATGTAGACTAGATTGAAATAAGGCCTGCTGTTCATAAGAACCTGCACCTGTAGAATGTAGGTGTACTGATGTACTGGCTTGGTTTTTGCCAAAACAAATAATCATTACGCCATCATTATCATAGCCATAAAACTGTCTTCTGTTTTTGGTGTTTGTTTTTTCTTTACTGTAGTGAATTCTCTGTGGGAATGCATAGGAACTTACCTGCCCCCTCTCTCACCCCCTTACCCTCAGGCCAAGACTGTGGAAGAGAGAAAACTATGGGCCCATCACATCAAAAGGATCATTCTAGAAAACCATCAAGCCATCATCCCTCAGAAGGTACATATGAGGTGCTATTGCTAATATTAAAGAGGGAAGGGGGTAATCTAAGGGGGGATAGCTGACGGTTGTTTTTGTGTTTCTTTTTATCAGGCAAAGGAGGCCATCTTAGAAATGGACTCGATTTGTGAGTATTCGTAGTGATTATTAATGCACTTTTCTGCCCAGCCACATATTTTTATATCCAAGCAACATCGGAATGAAGTTAATTTATTTAAGAGTGGCGGAGAGGGATGCTTTTAATATACTGACCAAAAATATAATAAGCTACATGCAACAATTTCAAAGATTTTACGGAGTTACAGTTCATATAAAGAAATCAGTCAATTGAAATCAGTTCATTGGGCCCTAATCTATGGATTTCACTTGACTGGGCAGGGGTGCTGCCATGGGTGGTTCTGGCTCCCAAGTGGCTTGGCCAGGTCCAGCCAATCAGACTTAGTTTTTCTCCACAAAAGGGCTTTATTACAAACAGAAGTACTCCTCAGTTTCATCAGCTGTCTGGGTGGCTGGTCTCAGACGATCCCGCTGGTGAAGAAGCAGGATATGGAGCTCATAGACTGGCAAATTCTCGAAAACAATGTTGGAGGCAGTTTATGGTAAAGACATTAGCATACAATTATCTGGCAGCAGCTCTGGTGGACATTGCATTGTTGCATTCTGTGGCATTGTGTTGTGTGACAAAACAGCATATTTTAGAGCTGTCTTTTATTGTCCCCAGCACAAGATGCACCTGTGTAATAATCAGATTCCTCATATGTCACATCTGTCTGGTGGATAGATTATCTTGGCAAAGGAGAAATGCTCTCTAACAGGGATGTACCCATTTTAGAGAGAGAAGCTTTTTGTACATGTGGAACATTTCTGGGATCTATTATTTCAGCTCATGAAACATGGGACAAACACTTCAGATGTTGCGTTTTATGTTTTTGTTCAGTATAGATTAGGTTATTTATTAATAAATGTTATAGAAATTATGGAATGGCAGTCGTTGTGTATTGATTATTTCAGACTGACTGCTTCCTCTTAAAGGACTTCATTAGTACTTGACTAGAATATATGTATTCATTATATACAAAAGCCACACACTGTAATAATATTGGAAAGTGAGTGGATTGACCATCATGCGTCAGCTGAATTTCATTCTTCAATATTTTAGTATTTATTGTTCTTGGATCATGATGTCATTCGACTATAAAAGTTCATCGGGTGTGATTCATGATGTGTAAGTCTGTTAACGCATGTTTGTCTCTGTGCCTAAAAGACCCATCAAAGTTCCGGTACAGTCCAGAGAGAATGAAAAAGGCCATGTCCTGCCAATCAGACGAGTTTCCCAGAGAAGGTCGTCAGGGGCGACGGCAGTCAGGTAAGCACCCAACTTTAGTCCTGAAACTCAAATATCTATTATTGATGTGTAAACCATTCACTGCTGTGTATGTGAACGTACAGGGAAATTATATGGGGAGACATATTATGACTCTAGTGTTTTCAAATGTTGATTTGATTTGGCCAATGTTCAAATTGTGTGTCAGTCACGTAGCTAACGGTTACTCTACATGCTTTGTTAGCCTGGATTCAGATTTGGCTTTACGTGTCACATTTACATAACTCAAATATTGTGTCTCACTGAAAAGGATTTGACAATGACCATCTATGCAGTTTTTTGAATTGTGATGAGGCGGGGACTGTCTGAAGTGGCTCTCTTTTGAGACGTGCTCATTGTCTATTTCTCTCTCAGAACCGACCAAACAGATCCTGAAGAACACCAAAGGTAAGGACACAAGGCTTTCATCCCAACCAATTTCATGTCATCATCAGCCATTATGACAAACACCTCTGAGAACCTTTTTGTGACTGTTCAGAACCTACTTCCTCTGTGTAATAGTCACAGTTGGTAACCAAATATGAAAGGGTTAGCTTGAGGAAATGCGCATCTCCTATGATGCTGGTGCAAATGGTGGATTCTATGTCTAGTATTTGGTATTTTATTAGGATCCCCATTACCTCCTGCCAAGGCAGCCACTACTCTTCCTGGGGTCCAAACTGAAACAAAACAACACATCAAAACAATAGTCTACATCATTAATAAAACAATAGGTCACATAGACATCGTGCACTGTACAAATGGACGCTGCTCCACCAGTGTGTGATGAGGGACCATCACATAGCAGGTGCTTCAAAGAAACTGTGGGTAGCAGTAAAAGGAAAGCACCTTTGTCCTCATTTTGGGGAGAACAAAAGCTAAGGTCTTTTACTTCTCCCTCTGAAATGAGAGCATAAAAGCCCCTTGGTTGCTCCATCGAGTGTCTCTCCAGCTCTTTTCTAGTAGTCAAATGTGGTTTGGAGAGCCGATCAGTGTCTCTTGCCCATTCGATTGATTCAGACTTTTAGTGAAAAATGTGACATTAGCATTATTCATTTTATTTTCTCATGCGCCTTGTGTGGTGTGACAGAGAGCTAGGTTTAGTCCAAGCAAACAATGTTGTCAGACTGCAGACTGACTAATTAATTTTCCAAACTCAATATGGAACTGTCAGTCATATGATACTTTGGCAAGGTTTCGTCTAAAGATATTAGACTAATTCATTGGAGAAGCAAACTCAATTTCATCATCAGGGAGGTATCATTGAGTGCATTTTAATTTGGCTTAATTGACTGAATACTTAGCTTTTTGTACCTTTTTTTTATTACATTTTTTAAAATATTTCTCTTCCCTTCTTGTTCACCTGTCCTGTTACCGGTGGGGATCCTACAGCCGTCCTCAAGGTAAGCCCAGAGTGATCCATTTGAAATTGTACTTGATAACAAACACATGCTCTATTATGCTGCACTTATCTCTGCTCTCAAAGCCCAGCCGAGGGGAATTTACGGTTAATAATGTCGGTTAACATGCCGTTCAAAGATAGCTAACGTCATACAAAGGAAGGCTTTTTTTTTTCTAAGTGAGAGGAAACGTACATCTGTAGATGGACATTTAATTTAGTGGCCTTAAATTCAGGAAATTACAGTTTATATTTTGGAACTGCCCTCAGTGGTTGCTTTCCCATGATTATTTCAGAACAAATGAACAGAATGCTATTCAATTTTCACCCCATGCAGTGTCTTATCCAAGGGTGGGAGGAACTCTGAACTCGATGTGAAATGCATGTCTTGTCAATTGGCAATCAGTGTCTTATTCCCAGGCACTTTAGGGGTCTTTTTTTTAAACCTTTATTTAACTAGGCAAGTCAGTTAAGAACAAATTCTTATTTTCAATGATGGCCTAGGAACAGTGGGTTAACTGCCTGTTCAGGGGCAGGACCTCAGATTTGTACCTTGTCAGCTCGGGGGTTTGAACTTGCAACCTTCTGGTTACTAGTCCAACTCTCTAACCACTAGGCTACCCTGCCGTCTTAATAGGAACCATCCTGTTGCTCTGTCTGGGATTTACTGTAGCTCTATAATGTCACCACATGTGGGTATGAGACGATTTTTGTAATAGGGCTCATGTTTTCACACAATCCAGAGTATTTGCTGAGTGTGTGGAGATACCCAACAGGCTTTACTGAATAGGTCGTGAGGAGGTTCGTCAGACAAAATGCATTGTATGATCTGTGTGACTTCACGCTACAGCACGCAGACAGTGAAGGAGCCCTACCAGACGACCCGCACTCCATTCAGGCAGCCGCTAGCGTCAGCACCCTGGGCTCGAGCCTAGGCGAGTCCGAGGCTGAGAGGCCTAGTGTGGAGGAGGAAGAGGAAGAAGAAGAAGAGGAGGAGGATATGGGCCTTAGGAAGGGCTCACTTGAGAGGCTAAGCCCCAGTGACATTGAGGAGCCGAGGACAGGGTCATCATCCCACAAGGGCAGGGCGACTCTGGGGGAGGAATGTGACTCGGATGATATTCTGATGGAGGAAGACCAGGTAGAGGACTTTGCCAGTTCCATGCTGGCCGCCATCTCCTGCTGGCACTATAGAGCCAGGGCTTTGCTTTCCATGGGGGTCACAACGGTGAGGCTCTAGGTGCCACCATCGGGTTTCCTTCTTCTTCTAAGCTTTGTAGCTACCCCCCTCCAGTCCCCAGCTTGGCCACGTTGGTCCACCCTAGTCTAGCCCAGAGTCTTGTCAGCCATAACCTACTAATGTCTTGGATAACCCCTTGTCAATGCTATTCGCATCCTGCAAACAGCGACTGACTTTCATGTATGGTGCTCCGTCTAAGCATGGATGCTCTTTGTCTCAATGCTTTCTACATTCAGCTGCGTTAGACTACTAGATGCATGATCGTCATACTCCCGGAGTACCTCTAATGCTGCTTATGTGGATTGACTGTGCTTGTGTGAGTGACTGTGCTTTGTGCTTGTGTGAGTGACTGTGCTTTGTGCTTGTGTGAGTGACTGTGCTTTGTGCTTGTGTGAGTGACTGTGCTTTGTGCTTGTGTGAGTGACTGTCGGTGCTGCAAAAACAAGGGGATGAATGGAACCTTATTAATTTCTATTTAACTGACAAAATGACCTTTTGTTGGTTTGCTGCCATTTACAATGTCGTTGTCATTGCCTCTTGTGAATCTCTCAATTAAAAAGGGAATGAAAAAGGGTAGGTAACTGCCCTCATCTCTCAGTTTAGCACAAACCTTGGCTCCAATGTCTCACTCTGACACTGCTCCCAGGACAGGTACATACTAAGAAAATCGGAGTCACCCTTTTCTGTTTGTGCTCTAAACTACTGACCAGTCCTGAAGAAGTTATGCATGCATAGTGTCTTGTTTAAACCAGCTCATCTATAAATGTAATCTATAAAAACAAACCCCCCGGTATTTTCTCATTTGTCTGTTTATTTATGCTGAACTAAAATAAGCGTTTGCTGCTACTTGAGTGTCAGTCTGACATTAGCGTCGTCTGTTAACACAACACTGATTTGCATGTCGTCTGGGATTGATCAACTAATGGTGTGTGCATAGAGTGTGCTGTTGATAATGAAGTTTGCTGATTCACAACACATGCTTTACCTGGCTCTAAACCCCTTGCAAATGCATCGCAGTCCCATTCTTACGATGTACATCTTGAACAGACCAGTATCATCTTTCACTCTTGTAATTAAAGTAATATGAGACTATAGGGTCAAAAATAACAGATTTATTTGCAATTTATACAATTTTATGAAAACAATCTTGAAGACAAATGTTGTATTATTGCTTATCAAGATGTATTAGCCCTGTCTTGGCTGAGGTTAGGAAGCTAATTCTAAATATTTTTAAACCTGGTTCTAAAATTATATTTTTCTTCCTGAAGGATGAAGAGGGAGACGATGTAGTTGAGGAGAATGGGTCTTACAAAGAGAATGGGATTTCATCTGGTCCTGTGTTACAGTCGGAGACGGAGCAAAGCACCTCCATCGCGGAGAAGGTAAAGACGTGCCAGAGCTGGTTGGTGTTTGTGCCTCCCCACTGTACCATCGGAATCTGTGAAAAATCAAACAGCATCCTGGGGATGGAGGGAAAACATTGCTCATCCTCTGTCCACTCCACTTTCATCTGTCTCAAGTTTCTGGGTTTGGTCTTCACCACTTACCCTGCTTCAGCCAGGGCCACTGACATTATTCAGTGAAACGTTGTGCCCATATGTCTTGACTGATGTACTCCATCAAATGATGGCCGTGGAAGTGGCCTGTCTGGGTCAATGTGTCTCTTCCAAAATACTTCTCCTTGCCTCTCAGATTGGAAGCACTGTCCAACCAAGCTTTCTGCTTCAGATTCATTCTGTCACAGTAACAGAACATGTTTCAGAATCTGGGAGATAAAATGGAACTGTAGGTCATGTGAGGTTTATAGGTGGGTCACTCCACCAATTAGGTGCTTTTTGAGTAGCCTAACTTGGCTGGGGGAGGGGGGGTGGAAATGTCACTTAATTTGTACTTTCTGTCATAAAGAACACATTTTCTACCTAATAAAAAAAAAACGCATTCCTTCCAATCTTGAGGTTAAGTATAAAAAATGCTATTTGCCTATTAAGTGCCAAATAAAGTAACATGGTTGACAACCTCATCTTAAATCAGCCATCAATCTCTTTTTGACGACAGGGGGAATGGAACATTTTTGTGTGCAACAGGTAGGGGCAATTCAATGCAAGCTCAACTAAATATATACTTTCCGAATGCACTCTACTCTAATATATATATATATATATATATATATATATATATATATATATATATATATTAGAGAGAGAGATAGAGTGCATTCGGAAAGCATTGAATTGCCCCTACCTGTTGCACACAAAAAGCTTCCATTCCCCCCTATATATATATATTTAGTTAGTTAGTTAGTATAGTGCATTCGGAAAGTATTCAGACCCCTTGACTTATTCCACATTGTATTACATCAGTTTTATTAAAACATGTATTAAATTAATATTTTTCCTCATCAGTTTACACACTACCCCATAATGACACATTTAAAACAGAAATACCTTATTGACATAAGTATTCAGACCCTTTGTTATGAGACTTGAAATTGAGCTCATGTGCATCCTGTTTCCATCGATCATCCTTGAGATGTTTCTACAACTTGATTGGAGTCCACCTGTGGTAAATTCAATGGATTGGACATGATTTGGAAAAGCACACACCTGTCTATATAAGGTCTCACAGTTGACAGTGCATGTCAGAGCAAAAAAAACAAGCCATGAGGTCGAAGGAATTGTCTGTAGAGCTCCGAGACAGGACTGTGTCAAGGCACAGATCTGGGGAAGGGTACCAAAATATTTATGTAGCTTTAAAAGGTTCCACACAGTAGCCTCCATCATTCTTAAATGGAAGAAGTTTGGAACCACCAAGACTCTTCCTAGAGCTGCCCCCTGCCAAACTGAGCAATAGGGGGAGAAGGCCCTTGGTCAGGGAGGTGACCAAGAACCCGATGGTCACTCTGACAGAGCTCCAGAGTTCCTCTGTGGAGATGGTTGTCCTTCTGGAAGGTTCTCCCATCTCTGCAGCACTCCATCAATTATGCCTTTATGGTAGAGTGGCCAGACGGAAGCCACTCCTCAGTAAAAGGCACATGACAGTCCGCTTGGAGTTTACTAAAAGGCACCTTAAAGCAAGGTTCTCTGGTCTGATGAAACCAAGCATGTCTGGAGGAAACCTGGCAACATCCCTACGGTGAAGCATGATAGTGAAAGCATCATGCTGTGGTTATTTTTTTCTGCGGTAGAGACTGGATGACTAGTCAGGATCGATGGAAATATGAACGGAGCAAAGTTCAAAGAGATCCTTGATGAAAACCTGCTCAGGACCTCAGACTGGAGCGAAGGTTCACCTTCCAACAGGACAACGATCCTAAGCACACAGCCAAGACAATGCAGGAGTGGCTTTGGGACAAGTCCCTGAATGTTCTTGAGTGGCTCAGCCAGTGCCTGGACTTGAACTCGATCGAACATCTCTGGCGAGACCTGAAAATAGCTGAGCAGCGACGCTTCCCGACCAACCTGACAGAGGTTGAGAGGATCCTCAGAGAAGAATTGGAGAAACTCCCCAAATACAGGTGTGCCAAGCTTGTTTCTTCATTAACAAGAATACTCAAGGCTGTGATCACTGCCAAGGTGCTTCAACAAAGTCCTGAGTAAAGTGTCTGAATACTTACTTAAATGTGATATTTCAGGTTTTTTTTTGTCAAGTTTTGCTTTGTCATTATGGGGTATTGTGTGTAGATTGAGGTGGGGAAAAAATATTTTATGCATTTTAGAATAAGGCTGGAATGTAACAAAATGTGGAAAAAGTCAAGGAGTCTGAATACTTTTCAAATGCCCTGTATTCAGTTGAAGTCAGAAGTTTGCATACACTTATGTTGGAGACATTAAAACTAGTTTTTCTATTTTTGCAACCAATAGAATAAAAAATATATATATATATATATATATATTTGACCTTTATTTAACTAGGTAAGTCAGTTAAGAACAAATACTTATTTTTAATGACGGCCTAGGAACAGAATGTAATATATAGGGGCGATACAACCATCCCAGCTCTGCAGACATTTCATTTGTTTTGGTTCTGTCCATATGTACAGTTCAAGTCGGAAGTTTACATACACTTCGGTTGGAGTCATTAAAACTCCAACCACTCCCCACATTTCTTGTTAACAAACTATAGTTTTGGCAAGTCTGTTAGCACATCTACTTTGCATGACAAGTCATTTTTCCAATAATTGTTTCCAGAAAGATTATTTCACTTATAATTCACTGTATCACAATTCTAGTGGGTCAGAAGTTTACAAACACTAAGTTGACTGTGCCTTTAAACAGCTTGGAAAATTCCAGAAAATGTCATGGCTTTAGAAGCTTCTCATTTGAGTCAATTGAGGTGTACCTGTGGTTGTATTTCAAGGCCTACCTTCAAACTCAGTGCCTCTTTGCTTGACATCATGGGCAAATCAAAAGAAATCAGCCAAGACATCAGAAAACAAATTGTAGACCTCCACAAGTCTGGTTCATCCTTGGGAGCAATTTCCAAATAACTGAAGGTACCACGTTCATCTGTACAAACAATAGTATGCAAGTATAAACCCCATGGGACCACGCATCCATCATACCGCTCAGGAAGGAGACGCGTTCGGTCTCCTAGAGATGAACATACTTTGGTGCAAAAAGTACAAATCAATCTCAGAACAACAGCAAAGGACCGTGTGAAGATGCTGGAGGAAACAGGTACAAAAGTATGTATATCCACAGTAAAACGAGTCCTATATCAACATAACCTGAAAGGCCTCTCAGCAAGGAAGAAGCCACTGCTCCAAAACCACCATAAAAAAAGCCAGACTGTGGTTTGCAACAGCACATGGGGACAAAGATCATACTTTTTGGACAAATAACTTCTGGTCTGATGAAAAATAAATTGAACTGTTTGGCCATAATGGCCTTTGTTATGTTTGGAGGAAAAAGGGGGAGGCTTGCGAGCCGAAGAACACCATCCCAACCGTGAAGCACGGGAGTGGCAGCACCATGCTGTGGGGGTGCTTTGCAGCAGGAGGGACTGGTGCACTTCATAAAATAGATGGCATCATGAGGAAGAAAAGTAAGTGGATATATTGAAGCAACATCTCAAGACATCAAGTTAAATCTTGCTCGCAAATGTGTCTTCCAAATGGAGAACGACCCCAAGCATACTTCCAAAGTTATGGCAAAATGGCTTAAGGACAACAAAGTCAAGGTATTGGAGTGGCCATCACAAAGCCCTGACCTCAATCCTATAGAACATTTGTGGGCAGAACTGAAAAAGTGTGTGCGAGCAAGGATACTTTAAAACCTGACTCAGTTACACCAGCTCTGTCAGGAGGAATGGGACAAAATTCACCCAACTTATTGTGGGAAGCTTGTGGAAGGCTACCCACAACTTTTGACCCAAGTTAAACAATTGAAAGGCAATGCTACCAAATACTAATTGAGTGTATGTAAACTTCTGACACACTGGGAATGTGAAAGAAATATAAACTGAAATAAATAATTCTCTCTCATACTTTTCCGACATTTCACATTCTTAAAATAGACTGACCTAAGACAGGGAATTTTTACTAGAATTAAATGTCAGGAATTGTGAAAAACTGAGTTTAAATATATTCGGGTAAGGTGTATGTAAACTTCCGACTTCGACTATATATACCAAAATGAAGGGTTATGTTCGACTGGTTCAGTTCTCCACCATAAAATTTACAAAAAGAGTAGGACCAGCTGCTTTTACACCATGATTTGACTATTTATATATTTTTTGTATTTTTATTGGGGTGCGGGGACTGTTGCTGTCTGAACTTATTTAACAGTAATAGTCAACAGTAAAAATGTTGTTGTGCATCAGAAGTCACATTTTTTTGGTAAGTATTGTTGAATTACTGACCAGGGTAGGGCCCATTTGCTCATCCGTTATAATATTTTTATAAAAATGGCAACATTTGCCTAAGACAAAATGTGTAGAATTGCAGCAAACATTTTCTCTACTGCCCATGAAAGAATGCTCAGAAATAAATGTTTTTGCGCAAATGCCTGTATCGCATTTATGTTGTTCTCAAGCGGACATAAGGGTGTGTTCATAACAATTCAACTGTTCCACTCTGTTAGCTAGCAAATAGATTTTATTTTGCTAAACTTTAATATAAATATGGTCTGGCTAATCACTAGCACTTGGGCTTGAGAGGTTGTTGATGAGACTGTTAGTTTTCTACAGCCTAATGCCTGCTACAAGTAGTTATTAGTGAATGTGCATTATGCATGGTTCTAGTAAAATTTGTAACAAAAAGGGCATTTTCATAGACAGACTTGAAAGCCAGATCAGTGATTTATTGCAAAAAAATCAGGTTAAACTATTTTGATAAAATAAAATAACGAATGGGTCTTATGGTTGTGGAAGGCTTATATTTAGCCTCGGTATAATTACACAAGCCCTGAATTAATTTGATTATGGCTGACTGTTTGTAATGCATTGTATTTGACCTGTAATTGTACAACAACAATAATTGAAAGAATTTTTTTTTTTTACATGTATATACAGTACAGTACAGTCGTGGCCAAAAGTTTTGAGAATGACACAAATATACATTTTCCTCTGTTTGTATGAAGGCAATTTGCATATACTCTAGAATGTTATGAAGAGAATGATCAGATGAATTGCAATTAATTGCAAAGTCCCTCTTTGCCATGCAAATGAACTGAATCCCCCAAAAAACATTTCCCCTGCATTTCAGCCCTGCCACAAAAGGACCAGCTGACATCAGTGATTCTCTGGTTAACACAGGTGTGAGTGTTGACAAGGACAAGGCTGGAGATCACTCTGTCATGCTGATTTGAGTTTGAATAACAGACTGGAAGCTTCAAAAGGAGGGTTGTGGTTGGCATCATTGTTCTTCCTCTGTCAATCATGTTTACCTGCAAGGAAACACGTGCCGTCATCATTGCTTTGCACAAAAAGGGCTTCACAGGAAAGGATATTTTTGCCAGTAAGATGGCACCTAAATCAACCATTTATCAGATCATCAAGAACTTCAAGGAGAGCGGTTCAATTGTTGTGAAGGCTTCAGGGCGCCCAAGAAAGTACGGTAAACGCCAGGACCGTCTCCCAAATTTGATTCAGCTGCGGGATCGGGGCACCACCTGTACAGAGCTTGCTCAGGAATGGCAGCAGGCAGGTGTGAGTTCATCTGCACGCACAGTGAGGCAAAGACTTTTGGAGGATGGCCTGGTGTCAAGAAGGACGGCAAAGAAGCCACTTCTCTCCAGGAAAAACATCAGGGACAGACTGATATTCTGCAAAAGGTACAGGGATTGGACTGCTGGGGACTGGGGTAAAGTCATTTTCTCTGATGAATCCCCTTTCCCATTGTTTGGGGCATCCGTAAAAAAGCTTGCCCGGAGAAGACAAGGTGAGCGCTACCATCAGTCCTGTGTCATGCCAACAGTAAAGCATCCCGAGACCATTCATGTGTGGGGTTGCTTCTCAGCCAAGGGAGTGGGCTCACTCACAATTTTGCCTAAGAACACAGCCATGAATAAAGACCCAACACATCCTCTGAGAGCAACTTCTCCCAACCATCCAGGAACAGTTTGGTGACGAACAATGCCATTTCCAACATGATGGACCATCTTGCCATAAGGCAAAAGTGATAACGAAGTGGCTTGGGGTACAAAACATCGATTATTTTGGGTCCATGGCCAGGAAACTCCCCAGACCTTAATCCTATTGAGAACTTGTGGTCAATCCTCTAGAGGCGGGTGGACAAACAGAACCCCACAAATTCTGACAAACTCCAAGCATTGATTATGCAAGAATGGGCTGCCATCAGTCAGGATGTGGCCCAGAATTTCATTGACAGTATGCCAGGGTGGATTGCAGAGGTCTTGAAAAAGAAGGGTCAACACTGCAAATGTTGACTCTTTGCATCAACTTCATGTAATTGTCAATAAAAGCATTTGACATTTATGAAATTATTGTAATTATAATTCAGTATTCCATAGTAACATCTGACAAAAATATCTGAAGACACTGAAGCAGCAGACTTTGTTGAAATTAATTTGTGTCATTCTCAAAACTTTTGGCCACGACTGTATATCGTGAATCGCTCATAAATCTGAAACAATCTAGATATCATTTTAGGCCCTACCCCCATTAAAGTTGCACAAGCACTAATTTCATCGAACTACCCAGGTACTGACACATTTTTAAAGATGTACATTTTGCATTGTTTGTTTTCAGTGTATGTTGAAAAAGACTTCACTTGTTTAGAGAATTGATGAATGTTAAAGGTGAAATATGCAGAAATCCCTCTGCCATTTCCTGGTGGCAATAAATTGAAAAGTTTGCCTAATTTCAGTTTGTGACTAACTAAGCAATGCATAGTGTAGAGAATCATTGTACCATCTAAACCGCTGTGAAATATTTTTTCAGTGACCAAAAATATAGTACTTTCATCTGTTTGAATCTGTTGTACAAATCCGAAAGTAAAAGACGCAAGAGCGAAACTTAAGAAAGGAAAGTATAGACACAGGCGCACATAGAACACTTCTACCCCTTCTTACACTGGCTTTCAATGGAAATGACAGATCTATAACTCTGATCTCTATGTTAATTTGGTAGGGTCACCCCAAAAAGTTATAAATTGCAGATTTAAGGATGGAGGTTGCTTTTGTGCTCTTACTCAGAATTACACTTTTTCTCCAAGGCTCCTCAGGACAAGCCACTGCTCCAGACAAAGACCTCTGCCTCAGAGTCCACTGAAAGGCTTAAGCCAGCCCCCTCGGACCCAGAGAAGGCTTCTGCCACTCCTCCCAAGGTCTGCACCACTCCTCCCAAGGTCTGCACCACTCCTCCCAAGGTCTGCACCACTCCTCCCAAGGTCTGCACCACTCCTCCCAAGGTCTGCACCACTCCTCCCAAGGTCTGCACCACTCCTCCCAAGGTCTGCACCACTCCTCCCAAGGTCTGCACCACTACCCGCTGGATCACGTTACCAGAGCCCCAGAGTGACAAGGAGGATGCAATGGAGGAACAGACCGGGGCGTCGTCAGCATCTCAGTCAGATGACATAAAAACATTGAGCAGTGCAGAATCTTCAGAAGAAGAGGAGGAAGAGGAAGTAGCAGCAGCACAGGAGAGCGGGCCCAGCAGCATTCTACCTCCCTCCGTACTGAATCAAGCCAGTGCCATCGCGGAGCACTTCACCAACAGCGCCAGGCGAAGCAGCACGGATGATGCCCGCTCCCTTGGCTGCCCCTCGCCACGCCTTCCCAGCCGGACTGGCAGCACCCTCAGCCTTGGCGGCGAAGGCAATGAACGCCCCCACTGGCTGAACAGCTCCTGCTTCGAACCGACCCAGGACAACTTTGGCGGAACGGATCTGACTATGCTTTCTCCGAGGGATGACAGCCTCTTTGAGATCCACAGGAGGAGAGACTCTACCCTATCCAAGCAGGACCAGTTGCTCATTGACAAAATCAAAAGCTACTACGAGACTGCCGAGCACCAGGATGCCAACTTCAGCCTCAGGCGCAGGGAGAGCCTGACCTACATCCCTACTGGCCTTGTCAAGAACTCTGTCAGCTGGTTCAACAGTTCGGACGAGAGCCCTGGCGCAGAGAAAAGTGATACATCAGCCTTGGCCACTTCCTCTGCACCCCACCCTTCCACTTCAGAACCTGATTCATCCAAGGCTCCAGGCGTCTGGGACTGCATGACCTCCGGTGGATCATTTGACTCACTGGAGTTGGAAAGAAGTAAGAAGCCTGAGGTGGTGGGTTCAGAGGCAGAGAGAAAGGACCGGCCTCTGGGTTTACAGGAGAGGCACATCCAGGACGATGAGTTCCGACCTTCATCTGAGATGATCAAGGTTTGGCAGGACATGGAGAAAAAGGGGAGTAGATCCCAGGGAGAGGCCAGAGGCCCTGTGAAAGACACCGAGGCTCAACAGAAGACCTCTAGAGTCGCTGGTCCAAGCCTGAGCAGAAGGAGCCAGACTCCAAAGAAGAACTCTGAATCGGAGCCTGACGATTCCTTTATGATACTGGAGGAAGCTGACCTGAGCACCATCACTGAAGAATCCATGAGCCCTTCGCCCATTAAGAGCAAGGTGTTGGGGCTTGGCCGTACAGCGAGTGTGAGGGATCCCCGCAGATCCAGGGTTGACGAGGGTAGGCTTTCCAGAGCTCCTATGCCCAGGGTCATCCAGTTGAGGGCTGAGGAAGGGGAGGAGGCCAGCAAGGAGCCTCAGTCGCCAGACGATGCGGAGATGGCTAAGAACAAAGTTTTCCAGTTGGCCCGGCAGTACAGCCAGCGTATCAAGTGCACCACACCAGCTCCTAGACAGCGAGATGTCCTGTTTGGAAAGAAGAATCTGCCCTGTGTGATCGAGGAGAAGCCAGAGAGCTCAGGTACGGAAGATATGGAAGAGTGTTGTGTTTTTCTAAATGATGTGCACTCGGGTAGGGAAGAGCTTTGTTTGTCCCTAAGTGTTGTGCCTCAAGAAGTGCTGTGTTATTCTTTTTACCAAGTAGGGTTTGAATTAGTCTTAGCCTCGCTAGGAGGTGCTCTCCTATTAGCCTGGCAAATATCGGTTTCAAGTGACTGATAGGGCTGCCCACATTGGGGGGGAAGATTTGATGGAAAGGTTTACTAATAGATTGCTTAGCAAATCATACAGTTTTTATTTATGCGGCCTATGTAGTTTACATGCACACTAAACCAGTATTACTTCGACTATGGCAATACTCTGAGTAAGGCAGAGTAAGGTCTTAATTAGAGTAAGCATACTCTGAGTAAAATAGGTTGACTATCGAGCTATTTTCCACATTATTATAAGATTATTAGGACAAGTAATCGCCTTAATCGGAGTATTACTCTTTCTCTGAAAACTTTTCGGCAAACAAGCGCACAGGAAAGCAACTTACTCCAGAAGAGAAGGCATTGGGTGAGTCAAGGTAGGATGATGAGTAGCTGGTTTTAGCAATGCTAATTAGTATTCTCCAGCCAATTTAGCTTGTTTGCTAAATTGTGTCATTGGTATGTCGTTGTCGTGGGTATATTAGCGGTCGTGACGGACATGAGACTGAGCTCACGATAAGCTCCCACTGTTGTCAATGCAGCCTACTACATTGGCAGCGTGAGCAGTACAGCAGCACTTAAAGCACGCATTTTGACTCTATTTTCCTGAAACCGACACAAGTCGCTGAGCTTCTGGAAACTGGAAGAAATGTATTGCGCTGCCTTCGTAATATGCTGCCTGAGTAGCAGTCAAAAAACTATGCTGACAGAACACGAATGTGATGTTTTGTAGTGCATTGTAGATTTGTCATTACTGAGAATATTGTTTTACTCAGAGTATTCACAATAATCGTGAATATTGTGTGCATGTAAACATACCTGAAGATACCAAAACTACTAAGCAATATAGACCGCAGTGTCCCTTCGGAGCATTACAGTATACCACACGAGAATGCCCAAAATAAAAACAGAACTTTCAACTTATTCTGATACTCTGACGCTCAGATACTTCCTGTTAAGTCTTGTTTATGTGGTGTGTTTTACAGGTAAACCCAACTTGACGCTGCCCCTGCTCCCGTTTGATCGTGTGAGCAATCTCCAGGAGTTGAGTCCCATATCTCCCAACCCTGCTCACATGCCTAGCTCTTTGGGCAGTCCCCGAGTCCTTTCACCCGGCCGCATGTCCGCCAAGAGCCCACTCAATCCTACGCCTACCGAGGCTTTTAACTGGCCCGACGTGCGGACACTTCGCTGCAAGTATGCCAGCTCGGACAAAGATCAGTCCCAGCTGCCGCCAGTTAACCGAAGCCGTTCAGTTCCTGAGAGGATGGACAGCGGCCCCAAAAGGCGCTCAAGCTTCTGCTCCAGCTTAGTCACTGCTTCTGGTACGGTCGAGGCTCCGGCCTACAGACCCCACCTCAGCAGGGACCCTGGCCCTGGAGAGGGGTTGGCTAGACTCCACAGGGCCGGGTCATTGGACCAGAGACTGAGTGGGCTGCATCTGAGTGAGCTACAGAACCTCCAGGATGAAGTCCCTAATGACAGTTACTACATCTCGGCACAGGCCACCATGCCCAATGACCACAGGGTCGTTGTTGTGGAGAAGGTTCCGGAGCCTGAGACAGAATCCAGCTCTGCAGAACCACTGGAGATGGTACTCAGGGCAAGGAGAGTAGAGGTGGTAGAGGACATAGATGATAGCTATGTCCAGATCCGTTCACCGACCACTAGAGAGAAAATCTCCATCATGGCTGTAATCGACCGCTGCCGGGCCTATCAGGAGTCAGATGAGTATAGGCAAAGGGAGGAGGGCGGGGCTAAGGCAGAGTCAGTACCCTTAAGTGGGAGGGGCAAGGAACTTGACAAGGGTTCACCCTCAAATGAAAAGCTTGAAGATGCCCAGAAAACTGCCATGAACTTGGTCAAAAAGACAGATGCTAGTCAACAGAACGTGGTGAAAAACTTGAGACAAAAATTCCTTAACTTGAGGTGAATAGCACCAGTAAACTTTTTAAGTAACCTTTTATTCTGTTCATATTTTTCATCAACTAAGGGGTTTAAGTTAGGTATGTTGATCTCAAGTTAGGATTCGGTGTGCGTGTTGGTCAGTCTTGTACTGCAATTTAATGGTTTAAGCTTTGCTGTCAAACTTTCTGTGTACATAGAAGCGGTTATTGTGACAGCCCAGGGAAAATGTAGTTGTTTTGTCTCAAATGATGCATAGAAATGTTTAAATATCTATGTACAATACTCAAGAGAACCCTCTCTTGATCCTGAAATGATGTCGGTCTAAAGCACCTTTTGTATAGCTTGTGTTGTTCCATCATAAGGCAATTGTATTGCACAATTGAAGAGAGCAATATTTTTGAGGGAGTGGAATGTATTTCGTTTTCTTTCTAGGGTGGCTACCCACTGGGCACAGATGTCACTTCAACGTCTAGTTTTGATTTACATTTGATTGACTTGTCAACTAACGTAAATTCAAGGTAAAACCAACAAACATTTTCACCATCATTGGATTTAGGTTCAAAGTTGGGTGAAAAAAAGACAAATTACCTAAATTCCTTTACGTCAATGACCATGTTGATTCAATGTCTTCAAATGTAATTGTTTTGTTGAAATGATATGGAAACAACATTGATTCAACCAGTTTGTGCCCAGTGGCTACTGTGTCTCTGACATGAAATGAAAGCCCCTCAACATCATAGCAGCACTACTGTTTACTGGAAAGCACAGAAATATATGATATTGTCTGACGACAATAGTTTTCGGGGGAAATGCTGACCAGAAAATTAAGGGAATGAGTCTGAAACTTGAGAGCATTGCATAATTTGCTGTTTTTACCATCTTTCCTTGAACTCTCACCCTGCACTAGACTTAACTTTCACTGCACATGGCCTGACCACTAAAATACACATGAGAGAGTCATGGCCATACTGGGATATAATGGTTTGTTAATTGCCCTGTGACCACTTTATAAATCCCACCTGAAGTGGTGATAGCTCAAGGATTGTCTTGTAATTTTATATAATCATTGAATTATCAAATGGATTGAGAATCAAAGACCCTGTATGAAGTGTTGCTCTTTTCTAGTTAGTCAACTTCTTACCTTGATTATATATATATCATTGTTCAGTTAATTGGCTAATGATGTGCACTTTGTATGTGTTCTCTGCTTCGGCTGCCCAAAGGAACTTCATTCTCAGCAACAGGTCATTGAAATGAGTGGACGTAAAACTTGAAAGAGTGAGATCTAGTGTACACGTATAGATCCAGGGGACCCTAGTCAAAAGGGTCCAGGTCTTCTACTGCTAAAAAGTGTTACTGTCACTGCTCACTACTCCGAGGGTCATTCCTTTTCTTCACTATCTACATTTACCTCTTATTTATTAAGCCAACGTCAATTTATGAACATTACTTGTCTTGTCTTTATATATTTGTGAGTGTGTATGTATGTGTATATATATGTGTATATATAGATACATATATATATTTATATATATATATGTGTGTATATATAGATATATATGTGTGTGTGTATGTTGTCTTGTATCTTGACGGTTGTACAGAAATGTTTGTGTTGCCTAGAGACGGTATACATTCCATATTAAAACATACGGCTCACTTGTCCAGAAAAAAATGTTTATTGTGTGCGCATGCGTGCGTTCGAGTCAGGGAGAGCATGTCTTTCTGTTTCTTTTAAAGAATTTGGGCTGCATGGCTGAACAAATAAGGTTTAGTTGAATCTCCTTTACGGTTTACATATTAGAATTTGGGCTGCATGGCTGAACAAATAAGGTTTAGTTGAATCTCCTTTACGGTTTACATATTAGAATTGGGGCTGCATGGCTGGACAAGAAAGATTTCGTCGAATCTCCTTAACACGGAACCCAAACCGTCTGCGTCCGCCATCGTGCACACAAAATTATTTTGTACCCCCACATCAAACGCGATCGTGACACGCAGGTTAAAATATCAAAACAAACTCTGAACCAATTACATTTATTTGGGGACAGGTTGAAAAGCATTAAACATTCATGGCAATTTAGCTAGCTAGCTTTCACTTGCTAGCTAATTTGTCCTATTTAGCTAGCTTACTGTTGATAGATCATTTGTCCTGGGATATTAACATTGAGTTATTTTACCTGAAATGCACAAATGCCACTGACCTTGTTCGTCTTTCAGTCACCCACGTGGGTATAACCAATAAGGAGACTGCACGTGAGTGGGTACCTGCTTCTATAAACCAATGAGGAGATGGGAGAGGCAGGACTTGCAGCGCGATCTGTGTCACAAATAGAACTGACTTCTATTTTAGCCCTTGGCAACGCAGACGCTCGTTGGCACGATAATTGAATAATATAGATTTCTAAATTAATTTTGCAACGCTCGCGCAAGCGGTGTAGTCAGCCTGTTATAGTGTCCATATTAGGACAGGCTCGTCGTACTCCTTAGAAAAGAATCATGACATTTAGAATGATTCGGTCCATAAAAAGGATATGACCACTACATGTCATGACGACAACAGACATTACCTGAATTAGGAAAGCTGCTGTTTGGTAATAAGAGACTGCTATGAGGTGGTTATGGTTCAATGGTTTCTAAACAGACATACTTTTTATATAATAATATATGCCGTTTAGCATATATGCCAATTTGACTTATTGTCATCCGTGCATACATTTGACATATGGGTGGCCCCGGGAATCGAACCCACAACCCTGCAAGCGCCATGCTCTACCAACTGATCCACACAGGACCACTGAAGGTAGATTTGAAATACACTACAGTCTGCTAAATGGCTCTCCTACTTGTCAGCGAAGTGATTGGAAACCCTTTCAGAATGGGTAGAGAGGAGGGAGAGTGTGCATTGACAATGGGACAGATGCAATTGTTGTTCGCGGTACCGTTGAACACCAAGTAACTCGACGGTGAATGTGGGAAGATCATTACGAGTGTCGTATATGCGTTTCACATAAGCCTTAGCTATTCTCTATAATGTGTTTCTAGCTATTATAGAACAGAAAATCCAGCAGAAGTGGATCCTCTATCATTATTTTGTTATGTTGCATTGTCTATTCTGTTCCTTATGTGAGATTTTCAGGTGTAAGATTTTCCACTCGTAGCATTAGTAAACAACAATGTCATTTCTGAGAAACTGATGCTAGTGTCAAGACTGCGTTCAGTTCTAAACAAGTAGTGCTTTATGATTATGATATGTAAATAAATCTGTCATGTTTAAAAAGGATGTGTAGGTATAGACTTTGTCACAGAGAAATATAATAATTAACTTTGATGCATCTTACCGACCTGACTGCCAACCAATGATCTATATAATACCGGGATTACTGATGCTATGTATTGGCCAGTGAGAGGCTTTGAAGCCACCTGCTGCCATATTGGTACTCCTCAGAATGAACAGCCCTCAACAGGAATGAATTCTAGTGTTTCAATTAAAAGGGCAATGTTACATTTATTTATTTATTGTAGAGTGGGGACCGTAACATTAGTACTCAATGAAAAATTCAACTTTAAGGAAAATGTTTTAATATATTTTGTATTTTAATGTTTCTCACATAATATATTTCAAAAGTATGCATTAAGGTGTCTAATGGAATATACTTGCGAAAATGTAGGAATGTAGACCAATCTCTTTACAATGGTGGAGGAGTATGAAAATGTCTGTAGCGGCATCCAAACAGCGTCCTGTCAGTCATCTAGGGTTTGGGTTTATCTACATGATTGGGGCAACCTGAGTGGTGGTAGAAAGAGTGAGGCTGTGTTTACACAAAATCTGAAAAAAATTCTGGTAGTTTGGTCAAAATAATAATAAAAAATGGATTTGTTTTCTTCTCAAATAATTTACATATTTGTTAAAGCCCAATGGCGTGTTGAGTTTGAACATACCAGGAACAGCATATTTCAACTATGACTTTGCCTGCAGGGAAATCTGTGTTTAAAACTGTTTAAAGGAAGTTTCTCTTTTAGTATGCAGTGGGGCAAAAAAGTATTTAGTCAGCCACCAATTGTGCAAGTTCTCCCACTTAATTACAGGCCTCTCTCATCTTTTTTTCATCATATGTACACTTCAACTATGAAAGAAAAAGTGAGGGGAAAAAAGTCCAGAAAATCACATTGTAGGATTTTTAATGAATTTACTTGCAAATTATGGTGGAAAATAAGTATTGTAACTTTTTTGCAAAATTCTTTATCAATATTAAAGTAACATTCCAAAAGTTTGCAGAACTGTATCGCAAGTAAGGACTGGTGAACTTTTGAAAGGGCAACAGAAGTGGCTCCACTCGCAGGAAGTGGCTCCTCTCGCAGGCAAAATCATAGTTTGAATGGGAACCCAAGGGGGTTTATAATAGCTCTTTGGTGACTGGGAGAAAAATGATATTGTGAGTAATGGGGCATATGTGATAAGTCTGACATTATTGTGTTCAAGTGCTTTTGAAGGCAGACCAATTCTTCAACCAATAAGGTTTTAGCTAGCTTGATAAGATGGCTTAAGTTGCTAATAATAAGGTTAGCTAGCTTGCTTAACATTGACATTCTGGTCAAACTATCTACGTTATCAACATAAATTGATACATTTGTGATTGTAAAAAAAAAATGGTTATGTTGTCATTTGGTTGAAAAGGTGAAAGGTAAGTGGTGAAACTCGGGTAATAAAAGGATCAGTTTCCCACTTGGAGGGTCGTTCAAAACGTCCGATATCTCTGACAGCATGTGACCGCTCCATAAGAGAGCAAGAAATAAGTGAAAAGACCAGTTATATTTCATCCTTTCCAGTTGTATTTTATTGGCAGTGTAAGAGCATGAAAAACAAGGGTGACAGTAAATACAGTGAGAATTAATTCTAATAATGTAATATTTATTAGATTCTCTCTGAATGCTCCTTTCCTCTCCTGTCTCCACTTCCAGTCGTACATGAATACCAATATTGAACAAAAAATATAAACACAACACGTGAAGTGTTGGTCCCATGTTTCGTGAGCTGAAATAAAAGATCCCAGAAATGTTCCATATGCACAAAAAAGTGTATTTCTCTCAAATGTTGTATACAAATTTGTTTACATCCCTGTTAGTAGCATTTTACATTTTATCCTTTGTCAAGCTTATCCATCCACCTGACAGGTGTGGCATATCAAGAAGCTGATGAAACAGCATGATCATTACACAGGTGCACCTTGTGCAGGGGACAATAAAAGGCCACTTTGAAATGCAGTTTTGTCACGCAACAAAATGCCACAGTTGTCTCAAGTTTTGAGAGAGTGTGCAATTGGTATGCTGACTGCCGGAATGTCCACCAGAGCTGCTGCCAGGGAATTTCATGTTCAATGCTCTACCATATACTGCCTACAATGTAATTTTAGAGAATTTGGCAGTATGTCCAACTGGCCTCACAACCTCAGACCAGGTGTCTGTAATAAAGCCCCTTTGTGGGGAACATTTTTATCCGATTGGCTGGCTCCCCAGTGGGTGGGCCTATGCCCTCCCAGGCCCACCCATGGCACTGCCTAGCCATTTGAAATCCATAGAATAGTGCCCAATGAATTGATTTCAATTGACTGATTTCCTCATATGAACTGTAACTCAGTAAAATCTTTGAAATTGTTGCATGTTGCGTTTTATATTTTTGTTCAGTGTATTTTTTAAATCTATTGCTATATACTTCAGTAAGCTTATTCCAGATCTGCATGTGATGACCACGACAACCAAAGGACACACATAAGGGCCATTATTCACAAAGCGTCCCTGAGTAGGAGTGCTGATCTACGAGTTCCCCCACCCCCCCTTATTCATTATGATTTAAAAGGCAAAACTGATCCTAGCTCTCCTACACTGAAACACTTTGTGTAAACGGGTCCAGGCTAGGATAGTAGCGTTAACTCACGACAACCCACATTGATCCACTAACGCTTTAGTTTAAAATCATCTCTACTTTATTTAGACTTATATGGAGAAAACTCAAGTGCCACTGCCAGACTGTAGACAAGATGGACACTGATGTGATCAGTGATTTGAAGCGCTCTCTTGGTGTTTGTTACTGAAGCTACTTGGCCAGGGACTGTAGTGTACTGAAGAAGTCACCTGCCTCTCCAGTCTCCTCTTGCAGGAGAAAGGAGGGACAAAGTCCATCGGGTCCTTGATGCCCAGGAGGATGTTCAACAGGCTGGGTTTATTTTCCATGTGGCTCCTATAGACAAATTCACAATAATCCATCACACATTACACAAAACAATCTGCACAATACTTTCAAACAGTACAACAATGTTCTGTAACACAGAGTTATATGAAAGTCACCAGTTTTAACGTTTGAGTCTCCACATACTGTATAGGGTTACACGCATTGATAGAGAAGTGGGATGAAGTTGACCTAGAGACTGATCTAAGATCAGTTTTGGGGTTTTCCCCTCAAATGGTTAGGTAATGATATGGGGAGGGTAAGCTGATACTAGATCAGTGCTTATAAGACCTAATGTAGGTGTGACTTGTTTTCACTGACCTGACTACAGTACATCTGCTTCGTGGACCATCATGGTGAGAAGTAGGTAGGCAGCCTAATTCAGTGAAGGTGCTCATGTACTGGCCTGGACATGAGAGGATGTTACAAGTGGCGAAGCTATTATGTCAGAAATACATTGCATTCAAAGTCAGTTTGCTTTTGAGGTTATTTCTAGCCATCCATAAGCACTGTAAAAAAAAATGTAAGCTTTATTTTACCAGGTTAGTCTCATTGAGATTACAGATCTTTTTAGCAAGTAAGAGGTAAATTCTCTTCTAGAAAGATGAAAACATTCTCAAAAAGCTTATTTTTAGCCTGGTGTGCCAGACCTAATTCAGAGCTATTTAGTCTTACCATATGGTCTGGCACACCAGGCTAAGATAGCAATATGGCTGCAGAGTTTAAATTGTTAGCCAGGCAAATTAATTATCGGCTTTCTAAGCAACCCTGGACCTGGAAGCTACTAGATTTGCCAATAAAACCATTGTTACAATATAAATATATGTTCAAGTTAAATGAATAACCAATGGATTTTTAGAGCTGACAAGTATGGTCCTTCTGTAGCTCAGTTGGTAGAGCATGGCGCTTGTAACGCCAGGGTAGTGGGTTCGATCCCCGGGACCACCCATACGTAGAATGTATGCACACATGACTGTAAGTCGCTTTGGATAAAAGCGTCTGCTAAATGGCATATATTAAGTAGCCCTTTTCATTTGCTTTGCACTGACCAATAAGTTATAGTTAAGACATGCCTCGTTGCCATGCATCCCATAGTTTCTGGAATGCACTTTCTGTTCAAGAGAGCCATACGTGAACCTTCCATTGGTCATTATAGACCCTTTATTAGCAGTCTGAGGAAGAGTTTCATAAAGCGGCAATCCTTAATTCAAACAATAACAAAGCCCATCCCCGCCCATGTTTAGTTAAAAGCTGAGGAATGGGACTGGAAAAATGTAACCACTCAAATTCATAGACATTGCTCTGGATGCAAGGGCTGACTGTCCTTGATATCAAAATTATAGTTTTAACCATGTTTTGAGGCTATATGGTGTTTTTTTAAAACATTTTTCGTTTAGAAATATTGTAGTAGAACAAGCTTAAATGTTGGGTTCTGATTTCTAAGTTATATTTTTCAGGAATCAGTTGGTACATATCATTCGTTTTTATGTCCAAAAATATATGTAGCAACTGCAGATTGCCCCTTTAAGATAGTTTCATAACATATTCAGTATCTCTGAGTTGTTATGCTTTGTAGAGAAATGATCCTTACAGTTATCCACTGTGAAGGTGTGTAATTTACTTTAAAAAGCACTGCAGTAGACATTTTATAAGAATCTTACCAAGGACATGGCTGCAGTCAGTAGTGGTGGTGAAGCTGAAAACGTATCAGAAGTCAACAGAAAGTTCAATTACATTCAGTTCATGGAAAGTTCAAAGTTGTCATACAAGGTACACAACATACAGTATTCAATCAATAATTCAGGATTTGTCTCCGCGAACTTTTCAATTCATAATTATTGATTTGGGTCTTTCAGATAATCATTGATCATCACTGAGACGTGTACTCACTGCAAGGACAAGGTTTCTGAGCCCAGGCGTTCAGATTCAGACTAAGACAAATGGAGACCAGGATGAGGTTTCTGAGACCTGGAGTTCAGATCCAGACTGAGACAAATGGAGACCAGGATGAGGGATCAAATGGAGACACAGGTGAAGGAAGACCCAGACTAGAAGAAGCGAAGAGTTCTCTGACACCTGGTGCTCAGAACTCTGCCTTTTATACCTGTTCACAGGTCAGCCACCTGATCTAAAGTGATGCATTTACTGCAGTATTCCAAAAACATTGAGGTTTATTGAAAAGCACCTCTTTAAATGAGCATACATAAATGAGCATACATAAATGAGCATACATAAATGAGCATACATAAATGAGCATACATAAATGAGCATACATAAATGAGCATACATAAATGAACATACATAAATGAGCATATATAAATGAGCATACATAAATGAGCATACATAAATGAGCATACATAAATGAGCATACATAAATGAGCATATATAAATGAGCATATATAAATGAGCATACATAAATGAGCATACATAAATGAGCATATATAAATGATTATACATAAATGAGCATATATAAATGATTATACATAAATGAGCATACATAAATGAGCATACATAAATGAACATACATAAATGAGCATATATAAATGAGCATACATAAATGAGCATACATAAATGAGCATACATAAATGAGCATATATAAATGAGCATACATAAATGAGCATACATAAATGAGCATACATACAGTTGAAGTTGGAAGTTTACATACACTTAGGTTGGAGTCATTAAAACTTGTTTTTCAACCACTACACACATTTCTTGTTAACAAACTATAGTTTTGTAAGTCGGTTAGGACATCTACTTTGTGCATGACACATGTCATTTTTACAACAATTATTTACAGACAGATTATTTCACTTATAATTATTTCACAAGGTATTGGAGTGGCTATCCCAAAGTCCTGACCTCAATACTATAGAAAATTTGTGGGCAGAACTGAAAAAGTGTGTGCGAGCAAGGAGGCCTGCAAACCTGACTCAGTTACACCAGCTATGTCAGGGGGAGTGGGCCAAAATTCACCCAACTTATTGTGGGAAGCTTGTGGAAGACTACCCAAAACATTTGACCCAAGTTAAACAATTTAAAGCAATGCTACCAAATACTAATTGAGTGTATGTAAACTTCTGACCCACTGGGAATGTGATGAAAGAAATTAAAGCTGAAATAAATAATTCTCTCCACTATTATTCTGACATTTCACATTCTATAAATAAAGTGGTGATCCTAACTGACCTAAGACAGGGAATTTTTACTAGGATTGCATGTCAGGAATTGTGAAAAAACTGAGTTTTAATGTGTTTGGCAAAGGTATGTAAACCTCTGACTTCAACTGTATAGTATTCTTTTTTAATTATCAGAACATTAACCATGTGTGTTCGTTTGTTTTGTAGCGTTCTGCAGATTTGACCCAATGATTAGTCTGACAAACAAAGAACTTTGCGTCCTGCAGGCCCAGGCATGGATCAAAGCTGGCGAGACATTAAATAATGTCATCTTCACAGACGAATCAACCGTGGCCCTTGAGCAATTTGCTCAACATTGCCACAGAAGTAAAGGAAGAAGATCAAGCAAGCCTAGTCTCAAGCATCCGCTCAAACTCCATGTGTGGGGGGCAATTTCTCGCCAGGGACCAGGCCCATATTTGATTTTTAATGGTAAGTTTGGCTATTTACAAAGCAAAAGGCATGTAGTAAAATAAAGGTTAAATGAAAATAAATAAAAGAACTACAACACCTTCGGCAGGCCTACAGTATACCTAAAAATGTTTTTTGATATACTAGTCTCCTTGTTTAAACTTGTGTGGAACAATTGAAAACATTCATCCGTAACTCTGCCAAGCCGACAAGCACAGATTAATTGGTCAAGACCATCAAGATGTTTTGTCTTGAGAAATTGACGATACATTGATGCAACAAATACATTGATCATCTCAGCAAGGTTTTACCTGTGGTCGTGGAGCTGGGCGGAAGTGCAACTAAAATGTAGTTTATATAAACATCCGCATTTGAATGTATTTTTTCTCGTTATTTTATTTTATTAACGAAAGCATAAAGATGTTGCTGAATAAATACTGTACTGCTGTTTTGAGTTAGAAATGTAACACTTTAGAGTACTTAAGCATTGAATACATTTCAAGTTGAGGAATTTTCACTACAGTAGCCGGTTTGTAAAAAGTCTATTGTCCTGCTAATAGGAAACATTTGCATGATGAGCTACACCTGCTACAGTTTTGATGTCTTCACTATTATTATACAATGTAAAAAAATGGTACAAATAAAGAAAAATCATGGAATGAGTAGGTGTGTCCAAATTTTGACTGGTACTTGCTTAATTAATTTGATTAATATTATGGTGTTTCTCTTCCATGAAAAACCCTATGGGTTTCTGTTAGAGTGGAATGGAAAAATGGCGCTGTACAACATGACGGTCGGCAGTACACTACTGGGCTATTTTGCTAGAGAATCCCTGTGTCGTGCGGACGGGAAACCGGGGTTCAATCCCCCAACAGGGAGGAAGGAGTAGGCTGTCCTGTAATACATACAGACAGACACAGCATCATTCAAATAATGGAGTTTGATGCACCTGGTATTGGATATGACTGGGAAAAAACTAGCTAAATAGCGATTTTCAGAAATTAACTTAATACATCTTCTTATGGTTGGGAGCAGTATTGAGTAGCCTGGATGAATAACGTGCCCAGAGTAAACTGCCTGCTACTAAAATACCCAATAATGAGAATGCGAAAACAGAAAAATCTTATTTACATACAGTGGGGAGAACAAGTATTTGATACACTGCCAATTTTGCAGGTTTTCCTACTTACAAAGCATGTAGAGGTTTGTGATTTTATCATAGGTACACTTCAACTGTGAGAGACGGAATCTAAAACAAAAATCCAGAAAATCACATTGTATGATTTTTAAGTAATTAAATTGCATTTTATTGCATGACATAAGTATTTGATACATCAGAAAAGCAGAACTTAATATTTGGTACAGAAACCTTTGTTTGCAATTACAGAGATCATACGTTTCCTGTAGTTCTTGACCAGGTTTGCACACACTGCAGCAGGGATTTTGGCCCACTCCTCCATACAAACCTTCTCCAGATCCTTCAGGTTTCGGGGCTGTCGCTGGGCAATACGGACTTTCAGCTCCCTCCAAAGATTTTCTATTAGGTTTAGGTCTGGAGACTGGCTAGGCCACTCCAGGACCTTGAGATGCTTGTTATGGAGACACTCCTTAGTTGCATTGGCTGTGTGTTTCGGGTCGTTGTCATGCTGGAAGACCCAGCCACGACCCATCTTCAATGCTCTTACTGAGGGAAGGAGGTTGTTGGCCAACATCTCGCGATACATGGCCCCATCCATCCTCCTCTCAATACGGTGCAGTCATCCTGTCCCCTTTGTAGAAAAGCATACCCAAAGAAGGATGTTTCCACCTCCATGCTTCATGGTTGGGATGGTGTTCTTGGAGTTGTACTCATCCTTCTTCTTCCTCCAAAAACGGCGAGTGGAGTTTAGACCAAAAAGCTCTATTTTTTTCTCATCAGACCACACAACCTTCTCCCATTCCTCCTCTGGGTCATCCAGATGGTAACTGGCAAACTTCAGATGGGCCTGGACATGCGCTGGCTTGAGCAGGGGGACCTTGCGTGTGCTGCAGGATTTTAATCCATGATGGCGTAGTGTTTTACTAATGGTTTTCTTTGAGCCTGTGGTCCCAGCTCTCTTCAGGTCATTGACCAGGTTCTGCCGTGTAGTTCTGGGCTGATCCCTCACCTTCCTCATGATCATTGATGCCCCACGAGGTGAGAACTTGCATGGAGCCCCAGACCGAGGGTGATTGACCATCATCTTGAACTTCTTCCATTTTTGAATAATTGCGCCAACCTTTGTTGCCTTCTCACCTAGTGTCCTGTAGCCCATCCCAGCCTTGTGCAGGTCTACAATTTTATCCCTGATGTCCTTACACAGCTCTCTGGTCTTGGCCATTGTGGAGAGGTTGGAGTCTATTTGATTGAGTGTGTGGACAGGTGTCTTTTATACAGGTCACGAGTTCAAACAGGTGCAGTTAATACAGGTAATGAGTGGAGAACAGGAGGGTGTCTTAAAGAAAAACTAACAGGTCTGTGAGAGCCGGAATTCTTACTGGTTGGTAGGTGATCAAATACTTATGTCATGCAATAAAATGCAAATTAATTACTTAAAAATACAAGTTGATTGGAGTCCACCTGTGGTCAATTCAATTGATTGGAAATTATTTGGAAAGGCACACACCTGTCTATATAAGGTCCCACGGTTGACAAAGCATGTCAGAGCAAAAATCAAGCCACGAGGTCGAAGGAGTTGTCCGTAGAGCTCCGAGACAGGATTGTGCCGAGGCACAGATCTTGGGAAGGGTACCAAAAAATGTCTGCAGCATTGAAGATCCACAAGAACACAGTGGCCTCCATCATTCCTAAATGGAAGAAGTTTGGAACCACCAAGACTCTTCCTAGAGCTGGCTACCTGGCCAAACTTGTATGCCATGAGGGAGGTGACCAAGAACCTGATGGTCACTCTGAAAGAGCTCTAGAGTTCCTCTGTGGAGATTTTTATTTTTTTATTTTACCTTTATTTAACCAGGCAAGTCAGTTAAGAACAAATTCTTATTTTCAATGACGGCTTAGGAACAGTGGGTTAACTGCCTGTTCAGGCGCAGAACGACAGACCTTGTCAGCTCGGGGGTTTGAACTTCCAACCTTCCGGTTACTAGTCCAACGCTCTAACCACTAGGCTAACCACTAGGCTACCCTGCCGCCCCGAGATGGGGGAACCTTCCAGGACAAACATCTCTGCAGCACTCCACCAATCAGGCCTTTATGGTAGAGTGGCCAGACGGAAGCCACTCCTAAGTAAAAGGCACATGACAGTCTGCTCGGAGATTGCCAAAAGGCACATAAAGACTCTCAGACCATGAGAAACAAGATTCTCTGGTCTGATGAAACCAAGACTTAACTCTTTGGCCTGAATGCCAAGCACCATGTTTGGAAGAAACCTGGCACCATCCCAACTGTGAAGCATGGTGGTGGCAGCATCATGTTTTGGGGATGTTTTTCAGTGGCAGAGACTGGATGACTAGTCAGGATTGAGGGAAAGATGAACGGAGCAAAGTACAGAGAGATCCTTGATGAAAACCTTCTCCAGAGCACTCAGGACCTCATGCTGGGGCGAAGGTTCACCTTCCCACAGGACAACGACCATAAGAACACAGCCAAGACAACGCAGGAGTGGCTTTGGGACAAGTCTATGAATGTCCATGAGTGTTCCAGCCAGAGCCCGGACTTGAACACGATCGAACATCTCTGTAGTGACCTGAAAATAGCTGTGCAGCAACGCTCCCCATTCAACCTGACAGAGCTTGAGAGGATCTGCAGAAAAGAATGGGAGAAACTCCCCAAATACAGGTGTTCCAATCTTGTAGCATCAGACCCAAGAAGACTCAATGCTGTAATCGCTGCCAAAGGTGCTTCAACAAAGCAAAGTAGTAAAGGTTCTGAATACTTACAGAAATGTGATATTTCAGTTTTTTATTTGTAATAAATTACCTAAAATGTCAAAAAAACTGTTTTTGCTTCGTCATTATGGGGTATTGTGCATAGTCTGATAAGGAAAACAAAACAATTTAATACATTTTAGAATAAGGCTGTAACGTAACAAAATGTGGAAAAAGTCAAGGGGTCTGAATACTTTCCAAAGTTACTGTATGTTTTATTTTTAGTCTCCTCCATGTTCGCTAAAGGATGCTTTCTGTAAAGGTCTTTTTCCTTATAATAACAATGTAAAATTGACAACTGTACAGAAAGACCTGTGTGAAGGCCAAATTACAGAGGAGGAACTTCTTGAGCCAATTAAACACTTTCAGTCTGGAAAACCCCTGGGGCTTGATGGCATACCGGTAGCCTTGCCTAGTTATATCAAGGGTAAATAAACGTGGGGCATACAACCATGTCAGCTACAGTGTGTAGATTTTGCTGTAAAGAGAGAATTAGTGAATCATTTATTTTGGTATTGCACCCCTTGTAGCTGGTTTCTGGTCACAGGTTCAGGAGAGGCAAAAGAAAAGTGCTAACCTTGTTCTAAAATGAACCCTACAGACTGTTGGCTGTAGTCAATCAATCAACAACATAATAACACTCTTAGCAAAAATGTTCCTGTTGATAACATGCGATTAGAAAGATTCAGATTGTTAGTCATCACAGCACAGTTGAAAAATATCCTGCACAAGGAAATCAAGAAATGGTGGTCTTTGTAGATAGGTGGGATGGGCTGAGAGAAGTTGATGGGTGGATTTAATCTGTAATAGTTATTCATCTGTAAATGTTGTGACTGAAAAAATACACAGGGAGCTCCAAAAGTGGGGCAGTGACACATTTGTTGTTGTTGTGGTTCTGTACTCCTGCAATTTGGATTTGAAATGACACAACGACTATGAGGTTAGTGCAGACTGTCAGGTTCAAATGGAGGGTATTTTAATCCATATCAGGTGAACCGTTTAGAAATTACAGCACTTTTTGTACATAATCCCCAGATTTTAGGGGACCAAAATTATTGGGACAAATTCACTACTGTGTATTAAAGTAGTCAAACGTTTCGTATTTGGTCCCATATTCCTAGTACACAATGATTACATAGAGCTTGTGACTCTACAAAATTGTTGGATGGATTTGCTGGTTGTATTTCAGATTATTTTGTGTCCAATAGAAATGAATGGTAAATAATGTATTGTGTCATTTTGGGATCACTTTTATTGTAAATAAGAATAAAACATGTTTCTAAACACTTCTACATTAATGTGGATGCTACCATGATTAGGGATAATCCTGAAAGAATCGTGAATAATGATGAGTGACAACGTTAGACGCACAAATATCATACCCCCAAGACATACTAACTTCTCACTATTACAATAACAGGAGAGGTTCGTGTTTTTAGGGGGGTATGACGTGTGTGTGTCTAACTTCCTCACTCATCAGCCACTTTGTATGGCTTGTTGGAGAAAGTGAGATACTTTGACAAAGGCTTCATTTTCAATTAACTAAATGTTAGGTTGTTTTAGCTAAAAAGGTCATTTTTGAACAAAAGGTGAGCCTTTCTTAATCTACTGGGGAACCATTTTGGGTTTAAGTATACATTTTGTGTGTGTGGAGCTTTTAGTGAGGGGTTCAATGCTGAGGTCAATGTCGCCGCCCCCGCGGAAATATAATTAGCATAATACAAAAATATGCATATAAATCTGTCAGTTTAAGATAGATAGTACTGTTTTTTGTTGCAATGAATGCGTCTCAATCCACCGCATCTGCCTATGCTGCATTTCCTCAGGTGAACGGTGACAGAGCTAGAGCGGTGTTTGTCAGACCATGAAACGTCCCGAAAATCGGTCTTCTCACAAAATCGTCTGTAGCATCCAGACTATTCTGACCCCTTGATGAGACATTTTTTCTCTACGACCCCCACAAATGTATTTTTTGCCAACTTCTGTCTGTAGTGTCTGAATAGTTTGGGATACACATTAATATGACCCCTCTGTGGAAAGATTGGACTCTAACGAATACCTAGATATTGGTTGTTCTGCTCTAGGATGCCCACAGGCCTCACAGATCCCCCGGTACCAGTTGAAAAAATAATCTCCACATGTGTGGTTCCCACCGTGAAGCATGGAGGAGGAGGTGTGATGGTATGGGTGTGCTTTGCTGGTGACACTGTATGTGATTTATTTAGAATTCAAGGCACACTTAACCAGCATGGCTACCACAGCATTCTGCAATGATATCTGGTTTGCACTTAGTGGGACTATCATTTGTTTTTCAGCATGATAATGACCCAACGCGCCTCCAGTCTGTGTAAGGGCTATTTGAGCAAGAAGGAGACTGATGGAGTGCTGCATCAGATGACTTGGCCTCCACAATCACCTGATCTCAACCCAATTGAGATGGTTTGGGATAAGTTGGACTGCAGAGTGAAGGAAAAGCAGTCAACAAGTGCTCAGCATACATGTGGGAACTCCTTCAATACTGTTGGAAAAGCATTCCAGGTGAAACTGGTTGAGAGAATGCCAAGAGTGTGCAAAGCTGTCATCAAGGCAAAGGGTGGCTACTTTGAAGAATCTCAAATATAAAATATATTTTGATTTGTTTAACACTTTTTTGGTTACTACATGATTCCATATGTGTTATTTCATAGTTTATGTCTTCAATATTATTCTACAATGTAGAATAAAGAAAACTCTTGAATGAGTAGGTGTGTCCAAATTTTTGACTGGTACTGTATACTTTAATAAATTTTTCAACTGGTCCCAGGGGATCATCAGACAAGTTTTGTGAGGTCTGTGGGCGTCCTAGAGCTGAACAACCAATGTCTAGGTGTTTGTGAGAGTCTCATCTTTCCACAGATGGGTCATAAAAGTCTGGACGTTTGGATGCTACAGGTGATTTTGTGAGAAGACCTCTGTCACCTTCACCACACATGCGGAGGTGCAGCATAGGTGGATGCGGTGCAAAAATAACAGTTCTCTTGCTTAAACGGACAGATTTTGATCCATATTTTTGTATTATGTTAATGTGATTTCAGCGGAGGCACCGACTTTGACCTCAGCATTGAACCTCTCACTAAAAGCTTCACTCAAACAAAATGTATACTTAAACCCAAAATGGTTCTCCAGTAGATTAAGAAAGGCTCATAATTTGTTTTAGAACATTTCCCTTTTGCCTAACACAACCTAAGAGTGTTAGTGCCAAAAATAAGGGGTTATAGCTTTTCAAGTTTACCACAAATGTATTACTACAGTGTGTGTGTGTGTGTGTGTGTGTGTGTGTGTGCGTGCGTGCGTGCGTGCGTGCGTGCGTGTGTGTGTGTGTGTATATATGCCAGGCACACAGGTTTGAGTATTTCAAGAACTGCAACGCTGCTGGGTTTTTCATTCTCAACAGTTTCCAGTGTGTATCAAGAATGGTCCACCACCCAAAGGACATCCAGCCAACGTTATACAACTGTGGGAAGCATTGGAGTCAACATGGGCCAGCATCCCTATGGAACGCTTTCAACACCTTGTAGAGTCCATTCTCTGACGAATTAAGGCTGTTCTGATGGCAAAAGGTGGTGCAACTCAACATTAGAAAACATGAGCCTATCACAATATTTAAAACGAAATGTCAAGAAAACTGTAGGCTATTTCACCACTTTTTATCATTAACGTATGTCAGAGGCATGAAACATGTGCGAATGGACTTGAAAACGGGTGGTACAACCTACACTCCAAAATGTGATGTGGTTAGATGAAAACACAGACATTTTGCCAAGGCAGAGATGAGTGGCCGAAACCGAGACATGAGCGGACAGCAGTGGACGCATACATTCTGGCCTAATGACAAATGTCTTTACACTTTCTGGTGTTTTGTGTAACAATTGTCTCTTTCCATTCACCCCTGTTTGGAGGCTGGTAATAAGTTGTGAGTGGATGAAAGTGTGAGTATTGCCTAGTAAAGGAGCCCTTTGAAATGATTGTTTGACAATTAGATTAAAACATCAAGACTGGTTGTGTTTAAAAGGTAATACATTTTAAATGTTAAATCACAAATCTTTACGACTTGGTCCACAGAGATCCTATTGAATTAATAGAGATTATACATGTGATCGGTCCCATAAAAGAAAGTGATGCACGTGCAAATGCATGCACATCAGTGGAGGCTGTTGAGAGGAGAACGGCTGATAAATGTCGTCAAACACCTGGAAAACAAATGGAATGGAGTCAAACACCTGGAAACCAAATGGAATGGTGTCAAACACCTGGAAACCAAATGGAATGGAGTCAAACACCTGGAAACCAAATGGAATGGAGTCAAACACCTGGAAACCAAATGGAATGGAGTCAAAAACCTGGAAACCAAATGGAATGGAGTCAAACACCTGGAAACCAAATGGAATGGTGTCAAACACCTGGAAACCAAATGGAATGGAGTCAAACACCTGGAAACCAAATGGAATGGTGTCAAACACCTGGAAACCAAATGGAATGGAGTCAAACACCTGGAAACCAAATGGAATGGTGTCAAACACCTGGAAACCAAATGGAATGGAGTCAAACACCTGGAAACCAAATGGAATGGAGTCAAACACCTGGAAACCAAATGGAATGGTGTCAAACACCTGGAAACCAAATGGAATGGTGTCAAACACCTGGAAACCAAATGGAATGGAGTCAAACACCTGGAAACCAAATGGAATGGTGTCAAACACCTGGAAACCAAATGGAATGGTGTCAAACACCTGGAAACCAAATGGAATGGTGTCAAACACCTGGAAACCAAATGGAATGGAGTCAAACACCTGGAAACCAAATGGAATGGTGTCAAACACCTGGAAACCAAATGGAATGGAGTCAAACACCTGGAAACCAAATGGAATGGTGTCAAACACCTGGAAACCAAATGGAATGGAGTCAAACACCTGGAAACCAAATGGAATGGTGTCAAACACCTGGAAACCAAATGGAATGGAGTCAAACACCTGGAAACCAAATGGAATGGTGTCAAACACCTGGAAACCAACCATGGAATGGTGTCAAACACCTGGAAACCAAATGGAATGGTGTCAAACACCTGGAAACCAAATGGAATGGAATGGTGTCAAACACCTGGAAACCAAATGGAATGGTGTCAAACACCTGGAAACCAAATGGAATGGTGTCAAACACCTGAAACCAAATGGAATGTCAAACACCTGGAAACCAAATGGAATGGTGTCAAACACCTGGAAACCAAATGGAATGGTGTCAAACACCTGGAAACCAAATGGAATGGTGTCAAACACCTGGAAACCAAATGGAATGGAGTCAAACACCTGGAAACCAAATGGAATGGTGTCAAACACCTGGAAACCAAATGGAATGGTGTCAAACACCTGGAAACCAAATGGAATGGTGTCAAACACCTGGAAACCAAATGGAATGGAGTCAAACACCTGGAAACCAAATGGAATGGTGTCAAACACCTGGAAACCAAATGGAATGGTGTCAAACACCTGGAAACCAAATGGAATGGTGTCAAACACCTGGAAACCAAATGGAATGGTGTCAAACACCTGGAAACCAAATGGAATGGTGTCAAACACCTGGAAACCAAATGGAATGGAGTCAAACACCTGGAAACCAAATGGAATGGTGTCAAACACCTGGAAACCAAATGGAATGGTGTCAAACACCTGGAAACCAAATGGAATGGTGTCAAACACCTGGAAACCAAATGGAATGGAGTCAAACACCTGGAAACCAAATGGAATGGAGTCAAACACCTGGAAACCAAATGGAATGGTGTCAAACACCTGGAAACCAAATGGAATGGTGTCAAACACCTGGAAACCAAATGGAATGGAGTCAAACACCTGGAAACCAAATGGAATGGAGTCAAACACCGGTAAACCAAATGGAATGGTGTCAAACACCTGGAAACCAAATAGAATGGTGTCAAACACCTGGAAACCAAATGGAATGGTGTCAAACACCTGGAAACCAAATGGAATGGTGTCAAACACCTGAAACCAAATGGAATGGTGTCAAACCCAATGGAATGGTGTCAAACACCTTTGAAACCAAATGGAATGGAGTCAAACACCTGGAAACCAAATGGAATGGTGTCAAACACCTGGAAACCAAATGGAATGGTGTCAAACACCTGGAAACCAAATGGAATGGAGTCAAACACCTGGAAACCAAATGGAATGGAGTCAAACACCTGGAAACCAAATGGAATGGTGTCAAACACCTGGAAACCAAATGGAATGGTGTCAAACACCTGGAAACCAAATGGAATGGTGTCAAACACCTGGAAACCAAATGGAATGGTGTCAAACACCTGGAAACCAAATGGAATGGTGTCAAACACCTGGAAACCAAATGGAATGGTGTCAAACACCTGGAAACCAAATGGAATGGTGTCAAACACCTGGAAACCAAATGGAATGGTGTCAAACACCTGGAAACCAAATGGAATGGTGTCAAACACCTGGAAACCAAATGGAATGGAGTCAAACACCTGGAAACCAAATGGAATGGTGTCAAACACCTGGAAACCAAATGGAATGGTGTCAAACACCTGGAAACCGAATGGAAGTCAAAATGGAATGGAGTCAAACACCTGGAAACCAAATGGAATGGAGTCAAACACCTGGAAACCAAATGGAATGGTGTCAAACACCTGGAAACCAAATGGAATGGTGTCAAACACCTGGAAACCAAATGGAATGGTGTCAAACACCTGGAAACCAAATGGAATGGTGTCAAACACCTGGAAACCAAATGGAATGGAGTCAAACACCTGGAAACCAAATGGAATGGAGTCAAACACCTGGAAACCAAATGGAATGGTGTCAAACACCTGGAAACCAAATGGAATGGTGTCAAACACCTGGAAACCAAATGGAATGGTGTCAAACACCTGGAAACCAAATGGAATGGTGTCAAACACCTGGAAACCAAATGGAATGGTGTCAAACACCTGGAAACCAAATGGAATGGTGTCAAACACCTGGAAACCAAATGGAATGGTGTCAAACACCTGGAAACCAAATGGAATGGTGTCAAACACCTGGAAACCAAATGGAATGGTGTCAAACACCTGGAAACCAAATGGAATGGTGTCAAACACCTGGAAACCAAATGGAATGGTGTCAAACACCTGGAAACCAAATGGAATGGTGTCAAACACCTGGAAACCAAATGGAATGGTGTCAAACACCTGGAAACCAAATGGAATGGTGTCAAACACCTGGAAACCAAATGGAATGGTGTCAAACACCTGGAAACCAAATGGAATGGTGTCAAACACCTGGAAACCAAATGGAATGGTGTCAAACACCTGGAAACCAAATGGAATGGTGTCAAACACCTGGAAACCAAATGGAATGGTGTCAAACACCTGGAAACCAAATGGAATGGAGTCAAACACCTGGAAACCAAATGGAATGGTGTCAAACACCTGGAAACCAAATGGAATGGTGTCAAACACCTGGAAACCAAATGGAATGGTGTCAAACACCTGGAAACCAAATGGAATGGTGTCAAACACCTGGAAACCAAATGGAATGGTGTCAAACACCTGGAAACAAATGGAATGGTGTCAAACACCTGGAAACCAAATGGAATGGTGTCAAATGGAATGGTGTCAAACACCTGGAAACCAAATGGAATGGTGTCAAACACCTGGAAACCAAATGGAATGGTGTCAAACACCTGGAAACCAAATGGAATGGTGTCAAACACCTGGAAACCAAATGGAATGGTGTCAAACACCTGGAAACCAAATGGAATGGAGTCAAACACCTGGAAACCAAATGGAATGGTGTCAAACACCTGGAAACCAAATGGAATGGAGTCAAACACCTGGAAACCAAATGGAATGGAGTCAAACACCTGGAAACCAAATGGAATGGTGTCAAACACCTGGAAACCAAATGGAATGGTGTCAAACACCTGGAAACCAAATGGAATGGTGTCAAACACCTGGAAACCAAATGGAATGGTGTCAAACACCTGGAAACCAAATGGAATGGTGTCAAACACCTGGAAACCAAATGGAATGGTGTCAAACACCTGGAAACCAAAAATGGAATGGTGTCAAACACCTGGAAACCAAATGGAATGGAGTCAAACACCTGGAAACCATGGAATGGTGTCAAACAAATGGAATGGTGTCAAACACCTGGAAACCAAATGGAATGGTGTCAAACACCTGGAAACCAAATGGAATGGTGTCAAACACCTGGAAACCAAATGGCATGGTGTCAAACACCTCAAAAAAACCAAATGGAATGGTGTCAAACACCTGGAAACCAAATGGAATGGTGTCAAACACCTGGAAACCAAATGGAATGGTGTCAAACACCTGGAAACCAAATGGAATGGTGTCAAACACCTGGAAACCAAATGGAATGGTGTCAAACACCTGGAAACCAAATGGAATGGTGTCAAACACCTGGAAACCAAATGGAATGGTGTCAAACACCTGGAAACCAAATGGAATGGTGTCAAACACCTGGAAACCAAATGGAATGGTGTCAAACACCTGGAAACCAAATGGAATGGAGTCAAACACCTGGAAACCAAATGGAATGGAGTCAAACACCTGGAAACCAAATGGAATGGTGTCAAACACCTGGAAACCAAATGGAATGGTGTCAAACACCTGGAAACCAAATGGAATGGTGTCAAACACCTGGAAACCAAATGGAATGGTGTCAAACACCTGGAAACCAAATGGAATGGTGTCAAACACCTGGAAACCAAATGGTCAAACAAACCAAATGGAATGGTGTCAAACACCTGGAAACCAAATGGAATGGTGTCAAACACCTGGAAACCAAATGGAATGGTGTCAAACACCTGGAAACCAAATGGAATGGTGTCAAACACCTGGAAACCAAATGGAATGGTGTCAAACACCTGGAAACCAAATGGAATGGTGTCAAACACCTGGAAACCAAATGGAATGGAGTCAAACACCTGGAAACCAAATGGAATGGTGTCAAACACCTGGAAACCATGTGTTTGATGTATTTGAATCCATTCCACTGATTCCGCTCCAGTCATTACCACAAGCCCGTTCTCCGGACCCCTGTGGTGCATATATAGGAGGTCCCGTACCGGGAAGAAATGAATTCTACTTTCACTCCTGTTTTATCATTTATATGTTTACTGAGGTAAAAGTGGCATAGTTTTTATTGTGGGTCAACTACATCTGTTTGTTGTATAACATAAAAGATACATAATAAACCTAATAATCGTTTGGAAAATAGTGCTTCATCCACCTACAAAGCAGACAGTAAGGAGTAAGATATCACTGTGCGGTCATTTTTTCCCTATACTTATAGGATAGAGATAATGCCCAGTATAACCAAGATGTTATCCACTACCCAGAAAAGCTACATAAAATGTCCTTGCTTTTGGATTTGAACTTTTTCACAGTGTCCGTCCACACCTGTCTACCCTATGCACCTTGGTTTCTAATGATGATCTTACAACAATGAAATATCCACACATAGACATTAATTTGTGTTAAAACACATGACCTTTCTATAAGGATTAAGGTAATCACTTTAAATTGTACCTCTTCCTTAAAGGTCAGTTCCACCACTTTTCAACCTCATATTCATTATCTTCAGCATGGTACCAGTTTCTATATTATGTTAAAACTACACATTCCTATGTTTTGTAGTAAAAAAGGACAAAACAGTGATTTACAAACTTTGCGATTCTCATTGAGGAGAGAAACATGAAAATGCCTTCCTAAAAACTTGTTGCTGGTTTTGGAAATAACATTTTTTTTTTAAATTACTTTTAATCTTATGACATAATGACTTTTTAGGATCTTTCTCCTTTTCAAAATAAGCACAGAATGTAGAAATGTGCCGTGTTCACCGATACACTCATGAATATGAGATTGAAAGGGGTGGAATTGCCCTTTAAATCCACTTTATCTCAATGAAAAATCATGTTCAATGCTCAGTTATTTTCCAAGACAGTTTAGAAAAGTAGCCTAAATATTTTACTGTGTTTCTTTGATATCTAGATTTTTCTTTCATATATTTTTTTTTCTAGGACAAATTAAATCATGCAATTGTTGTTAACTTGAAGAGAAAAAAGTAACCATTTGCTCCTAATTATCCCTTTAATTACAATCTTAATTTCGTATGTATGCTCATTTATGTATGCTCATTTATGTATAATCATTTATGTATGCTCATTTATGTATAATCATTTATGTATGCTCATTTATGTATAATAATTTATGTATGCTCATTTATGTATGCTCATTTATGTATAATAATTTATGTATGCTCATTTATGTATGCTCATTTATGTATAATCATTTATGTATAATCATTTATGTATGCTCATTTATGTATGCTCATTTATGTATGCTCATTTATGTATGCTCATTTATGTATGCTCATTTATGTATGCTCATTTATGTATGCTCATTTATATATGCTCATTTATGTATGCTCATTTATGTATGCTCATTTATGCATGCTCATTTATGTATAATAATTTATGTATAATCATTTATGTATGCTCATTTATGTATAATCATTTATGTATGCTCATTTATGTATAATCATTTATGTATGCTCATTTATGTATAATCATTTATGTATGCTCATTTATGTATAATCGTATTCATATGCTCATTTATGTATGCTCATTTATGTATAATCATTTATGTATGCTCATTTATGTATGCTCATTTATGTATAATCATTTATGTATGCTCATTTATGTATAATCATTTATGTATGCTCATTTATGTATAATCATTTATGTATGCTCATTTATGTATAATCATTTATGTATGCTCATTTATGTATAATCATTTATGTATGCTCATTTATGTATAATCATTTATGTATGCTCATTTATGTATAATATAATCATTTATGTATGCTCATTTATGTATAATCATTTATGTATGCTCATTTATGTATAATCATTTATGTATGCTCTCATTTATGTATAATCATTTATGTATGCTCATTTATGTATGCTCATTTATGTATAATCATTTATGTATGCTCATTTATGTATAATCATTTATGTATGCTCATTTATGTATAATCATTTATGTATGCTCATGCTCATTTATGTATAATCATTTATGCTCATTTATGTATGCTCATTTATGTATAATCATTTATGCTCATTTATGTATAATCATTTATGTATGCTCATTTATGTATAATCATTTATGTATGCTCATTTATGTATAATCATTTATGTATGCTCATTTATGTATGCTCATTTTTATGTATAATCATTTATGTATGCTCATTTATGTATGCTCATTTTTATGTATAATCATTTATGTATAATCATTTATGTATAATTATTTATGTATGCTCATTTATGTATAATCATTTATGTATGCTCATTTATGCTCATTTATGTATAATCATTTATGTATGCTCATTTATGTATGCTCATTTATGCTCATTTATGCTCATTTATGTATGCTCATTTATGTATGCTCATTTATGTATGCTCATTTATGCATGCTCATTTATAATTTATGTATAATCATTTAATAATTTATGTATAATCATTTATGTATGCTCATTTATGTATAATCATTTATGTATGCTCATTTATGTATAATCATTTATGTATGCTCATTTATGTATAATCATTTATGTATGCTCATTTATGTATAATAATTTATGTATGCTCATTTATGTATGCTCATTTATGTATAATAATTTATGTATGCATTTATGTATAATCATTTATGTATGCTCATTTATGTATAATCATTTAATGCTCATTTATGTATAATCATTTATGTATAATGCTCATTTATTAATATGCTCATTTATGTATAATCATTTATGTATAATCATTTATGTATAATCATTTATGTATGCTCATTTATGTATGCATTTATGTATAATCATTTATGTATGCTCATTTATGTATGCTCATTTATGTATGCTCATTTATGTATGCTCATTTATATATGCTCATTTATGTATGCTCATTTATGTATGCTCATTTATGCATGCTCATTTATGTATAATAATTTATGTATAATCATTTATGTATGCTCATTTATGTATAATCATTTATGTATGCTCATTTATGTATAATCATTTATGTATGCTCATTTATGTATAATCATTTATGTATGCTCATTTATGTATAATAATTTATGTATGCTCATTTATGTATGCTCATTTATGTATAATAATTTATGTATGCTCATTTATGTATGCTCATTTATGTATAATCATTTATGTATGCTCATTTATGTATGCTCATTTATGTATAATAATTTATGTATGCTCATTTATGTATAATAATTTATGTATGCTCATTTATGTATAATCATTTATGTATGCTCATTTATGTATGCTCATTTATGTATGCTCATTTATGTATAATCATTTATGTATGCTCATTTATGTATAATCATTTATGTATGCTCATTTATGTATAATCATTTATGTATGCTCATTTATGTATAATCATTTATGTATGCTCATTTATGTATAATCATTTATGTATGCTCATTTATGTATAATCATTTATGTATGCTCATTTATGTATGCTCATTTATGTATAATCATTTATGTATAATCATTTATGTATAATCATTTATGTATGCTCATTTATGTATGCTCATTTATGTATAATCATTTATGTATGCTCATTTATGTATGCTCATTTATGTATGCTCATTTATGTATGCTCATTTATGTATGCTCATTTATGTATGCTCATTTATGTATGCTCATTTATGCATGCTCATTTATGTATAATAATTTATGTATAATCATTTATGTATGCTCATTTATGTATAATCATTTATGTATGCTCATTTATGTATAATCATTTATGTATGCTCATTTATGTATAATCATTTATGTATGCTCATTTATGTATAATAATTTATGTATGCTCATTTATGTATGCTCATTTATGTATAATAATTTATGTATGCTCATTTATGTATGCTCATTTATGTATAATCATTTATGTATAATCATTTATGTATGCTCATTTATGTATGCTCATTTATGTATAATAATTTATGTATGCTCATTTATGTATATAATATGTATCATTTATGTATGCTCATTTATGTATAATCATTTATGTATGCTCATTTATGTATAATCATTTATGTATGCTCATTTATGTATAATCATTTATGTATGTATAATCATTTATGTATTTATGTATAATCATTTATGTATGCTCATTTATGTATAATCATTTATGTTTCATTTATAATCATTTATGTATGCTCATTTATGTATAATCATTTATGTATGCATTTATGTATAATCATTTATGTATGCTCATTTATGTATAATCATTTATGTATGCTCATTTATGTATAATCATTTATGTATGCTCATTTATGTATAATCATTTATGCTCATTTATGCTCATTTATGTATGCTCATTTATGTATAATCATTTATGTATGCTCATTTATGTATGCTCATTTATGTATAATCATTTATGTATAATCATTTATGTATAATCATTTATGTATGCTCATTTATGTATGCTCATTTATGTATAATCATTTATGTATGCTCATTTATGTATAATCATTTATGCTCATTTATGTATGCTCATTTATGTATGCTCATTTATGTATGCTCATTTATGTATAATCATTTATGCATGCTCATTTATGTATATTTATATGCTCATTTATGTATAATCATTTATGTATGCTCATTTATGTATGCTCATTTATGTATAATCATTTATGTATGCTCATAATTTATGTATAATCATTTATGTATGCTCATTTATGTATAATCATTTTTATGCTCATTTATGCTCATTTATGTATAATAATTTATGTATAATAATTTATGTATGCTCATTTATGTATGCTCATTTATGTATAATAATTTATGTATGCTCATTTATGTATGCTCATTTATGTATAATCATTTATGTATAATCATTTATGTATGCTCATTTATGTATGCTCATTTATGTATGCTCATTTATGTATGCTCATTTATGTATGCTCATTTATGTATGCTCATTTATGTATGCTCATTTATATATGCTCATTTATGTATGCTCATTTATGTATGCTCATTTATGCATGCTCATTTATGTATAATAATTTATGTATAATCATTTATGTATGCTCATTTATGTATAATCATTTATGTATAATCATTTATGTATGCTCATTTATGTATGCTCATTTATGTATAATAATTTATGTATGCTCATTTATGTATAATCATTTATGTATGCTCATTTATGTATAATCATTTATGTATGCTCATTTATGTATAATAATTTATGTATGCTCATTTATGTATAATCATTTATGTATGCTCATTTATGTATAATCATTTATGTATGCTCATTTATGTATAATCATTTATGTATGCTCATTTATGTATAATCATTTATGTATGCTCATTTATGTATAATCATTTATGTATGCTCATTTATGTATAATCATTTATGTATGCTCATTTATGTATAATCATTTATGTATGCTCATTTATGTATAATCATTTATGTATGCTCATTTATGTATGCTCATTTATGTATAATAATTTATGTATGCTCATTTATGTATAATAATTTATGTATGCTCATTTATGTATAATCATTTATGTATGCTCATTTATGTATGCTCATTTATGTATGCTCATTTATGTATAATCATTTATGTATGCTCATTTATGTATAATCATTTATGTATGCTCATTTATGTATAATCATTTATGTATGCTCATTTATGTATAATCATTTATGTATGCTCATTTATGTATGCTCATTTATGTATAATCATTTATGTATGCTCATTTATGTATAATCATTTATGTATGCTCATTTATGTATAATCATTTATGTATGCTCATTTATGTATGCTCATTTATGTATAATCATTTATGTATGCTCATTTATGTATGCTCATTTATGTATAATCATTTATGTATAATCATTTATGTATAATCATTTATGTATGCTCATTTATGTATGCTCATTTATGTATAATCATTTATGTATGCTCATTTATGTATGCTCATTTATGTATGCTCATTTATGTATGCTCATTTATGTATGCTCATTTATGTATAATAATTTATGTATAATCATTTATGTATGCTCATTTATGTATAATCATTTATGTATGCTCATTTATGTATAATCATTTATGTATGCTCATTTATGTATAATCATTTATGTATGCTCATTTATGTATAATAATTTATGTATGCTCATTTATGTATGCTCATTTATGTATAATAATTTATGTATGCTCATTTATGTATGCTCATTTATGTATAATCATTTATGTATAATCATTTATGTATGCTCATTTATGTATGCTCATTTATGTATGCTCATTTATGTATGCTCATTTATGTATGCTCATTTATGTATGCTCATTTATGTATGCTCATTTATATATGCTCATTTATGTATGCTCATTTATGTATGCTCATTTATGCATGCTCATTTATGTATAATAATTTATGTATAATCATTTATGTATGCTCATTTATGTATAATCATTTATGTATGCTCATTTATGTATAATCATTTATGTATGCTCATTTATGTATAATAATTTATGTATGCTCATTTATGTATAATCATTTATGTATGCTCATTTATGTATAATCATTTATGTATGCTCATTTATGTATGCTCATTTATGTATAATAATTTATGTATGCTCATTTATGTATAATCATTTATGTATGCTCATTTATGTATAATCATTTATGTATGCTCATTTATGTATAATCATTTATGTATGCTCATTTATGTATAATCATTTATGTATGCTCATTTATGTATAATCATTTATGTATGCTCATTTATGTATAATCATTTATGTATGCTCATTTATGTATAATCATTTATGTATGCTCATTTATGTATAATCATTTATGTATGCTCATTTATGTATAATCATTTATGTATGCTCATTTATGTATGCTCATTTATGTATAATCATTTATGTATGCTCATTTATGTATAATCATTTATGTATGCTCATTTATGTATAATCATTTATGTATGCTCATTTATGTATAATCATTTATGTATGCTCATTTATGTATAATCATTTATGTATGCTCATTTATGTATGCTCATTTATGTATAATCATTTATGTATGCTCATTTATGTATAATCATTTATGTATGCTCATTTATGTATAATCATTTATGTATGCTCATTTATGTATGCTCATTTATGTATAATCATTAATGTATGCTCATTTATGTATAATCATTTATGTATAATCATTTATGTATAATCATTTATGTATGCTCATTTATGTATGCTCATTTATGTATAATCATTTATGTATGCTCATTTATGTATGCTCATTTATGTATGCTCATTTATGTATGCTCATTTATGTATGCTCATTTATGTATGCTCATTTATATATGCTCATTTATGTATGCTCATTTATGTATGCTCATTTATGCATGCTCATTTATGTATAATCATTTATGTATAATCATTTATGTATGCTCATTTATGTATAATCATTTATGTATGCTCATTTATGTATAATCATTTATGTATGCTCATTTATGTATGCTCATTTATGTATGCTCATTTATGTATAATCATTTATGTATGCTCATTTATGTATAATCATTTATGTATAATCATTTATGTATGCTCATTTATGTATAATCATTTATGTATGCTCATTTATGTATAATCATTTATGTATGCTCATTTATGTATAATCATTTATGTATGCTCATTTATGTATGCTCATTTATGTATAATCATTTATGTATGCTCATTTATGTATAATCATTTATGTATAATCATTTATGTATGCTCATTTATGTATGCTCATTTATGTATAATCATTTATGTATGCTCATTTATGTATGCTCATTTATGTATAATCATTTATGTATGCTCATTTATGTATAATCATTTATGTATAATCATTTATGTATGCTCATTTATGTATGCTCATTTATGTATGCTCATTTATGTATAATCATTTATGTATGCTCATTTATGTATAATCATTTATGTATGCTCATTTATGTATAATCATTTATGTATGCTCATTTATGTATGCTCATTTATGTATAATCATTTATGTATGCTCATTTATGTATAATCATTTATGTATGCTCATTTATGTATAATCATTTATGTATGCTCATTTATGTATGCTCATTTATGTATAATAATTTATGTATGCTCATTTATGTATGCTCATTTATGTATAATCATTTATGTATAATAATTTATGTATGCTCATTTATGTATGCTCATTTATGTATGCTCATTTATGTATGCTCATTTATGTATGCTCATTTATATATGCTCATTTATGTATGCTCATTTATGTATGCTCATTTATGCATGCTCATTTATGTATAATAATTTATGTATAATCATTTATGTATGCTCATTTATGTATAAACATTTATGTATGCTCATTTATGTATAATCATTTATGTATGCTCATTTATGTATGCTCATTTATGTATGCTCATTTATGTATAATCATTTATGTATGCTCATTTATGTATAATAATTTATGTATAATCATTTATGTATGCTCATTTATGTATAAACATTTATGTATGCTCATTTATGTATGCTCATTTATGTATAATCATTTATGTATGCTCATTTATGTATAATCATTTATGTATGCTCATTTATGTATAATCATTTATGTATGCTCATTTATGTATGCTCATTTATGTATAATCATTTATGTATGCTCATTTATGTATAATCATTTATGTATGCTCATTTATGTATAATAATTTATGTATAATCATTTATGTATGCTCATTTATGTATGCTCATTTATGTATGCTCATTTATGTATAATAATTTATGTATGCTCATTTATGTATAATCATTTATGTATAATCATTTATGTATGCTCATTTATGTATGCTCATTTATGTATGCTCATTTATGTATAATCATTTATGTATGCTCATTTATGTATAATCATTTATGTATGCTCACTTATGTATAATCATTTATGTATGCTCATTTATGTATGCTCATTTATGTATGCTCATTTATGTATGCTCATTTATGTATAATCATTTATGTATGCTCATTTATGTATAATCATTTATGTATAATCATTTATGTATGCTCATTTATGTATAATCATTTATGTATGCTCATTTATGTATGCTCATTTATGTATGCTCATTTATGTATAATCATTTATGTATGCTCATTTATGTATAATCATTTATGTATAATCATTTATGTATGCTCATTTATGTATAATCATTTATGTATGCTCATTTATGTATAATCATTTATGTATGCTCATTTATGTATAATCATTTATGTATGCTCATTTATGTATGCTCATTTATGTATGCTCATTTATGTATAATCATTTATGTATGCTCATTTATGTATAATCATTTATGTATAATCATTTATGTATGCTCATTTATGTATAATCATTTATGTATAATCATTTATGTATGCTCATTTATGTATGCTCAGTTATGTATGCTCATTTATGTATAATCATTTATGTATGCTCATTTATGTATAATCATTTATGTATAATCATTTATGTATGCTCATTTATGTATGCTCATTTATGTATGCTCATTTATGTATAATCATTTATGTATGCTCATTTATGTATAATCATTTATGTATGCTCACTTATGTATAATCATTTATGTATGCTCATTTATGTATGCTCATTTATGTATGCTCATTTATGTATGCTCATTTATGTATAATCATTTATGTATGCTCATTTTTATGTATAATCATTTATGTATGCTCATTTATGTATGCTCATTTATGTATAATCATTTATGTATGCTCATTTATGTATGCTCATTTATGTATAATCATTTATGTATAATCATTTATGTATAATCATTTATGTATGCTCATTTATGTATGCTCATTTATGTATAATCATTTATGTATAATCATTTATGTATGCTCATTTATGTATAATCATTTATGTATGCTCATTTATGTATAATCATTTATGTATGCTCATTTATGTATAATCATTTATGTATGCTCATTTATGTATAATCATTTATGTATGCTCATTTATGTATGCTCATTTATGTATGCTCATTTATGTATAATCATTTATGTATGCTCATTTATGTATAATCATTTATGTATAATCATTTATGTATGCTCATTTATGTATAATCATTTATGTATGCTCATTTATGTATAATCATTTATGTATGCTCATTTATGTATAATCATTTATGTATGCTCATTTATGTATAATCATTTATGTATAATCATTTATGTATGCTCATTTATGTATAATCATCATTTATGTATGCTCATTTATGTATAATCATTTATGTATGCTCATTTATGTATAATCATTTATGTATGCTCATTTATGTATAATCTCATTTATGTATGCTCATTTATGTATAATATAATCATTTATGTATGCTCATTTTTATGTATAATCATTTATGTATAATCATTTATGTATGCTCATTTATGTATAATCATTTATGTATAATCATTTATGTATGCTCATTTATGTATGCTCAGTTATGTATGCTCATTTATGTATAATCATTTATGTATGCTCATTTATGTATAATCATTTATGTATAATCATTTATGTATGCTCATTTATGTATGCTCATTTATGTATGCTCATTTATGTATAATCATTTATGTATGCTCATTTATGTATAATCATTTATGTATGCTCACTTATGTATAATCATTTATGTATGCTCATTTATGTATGCTCATTTATGTATGCTCATTTATGTATGCTCATTTATGTATAATCATTTATGTATGCTCATTTATGTATAATCATTTATGTATGCTCATTTATGTATGCTCATTTATGTATAATCATTTATGTATGCTCATTTATGTATGCTCATTTATGTATAATCATTTATGTATAATCATTTATGTATAATCATTTATGTATAATCATTTATGTATGCTCATTTATGTATGCTCATTTATGTATAATCATTTATGTATAATCATTTATGTATGCTCATTTATGTATGCTCATTTATGTATGCTCATTTATGTATGCTCATTTATGCATGCTCATTTATGTATGCTCATTTATATATGCTCATTTATGTATGCTCATTTATGTATGCTCATTTATGCATGCTCATTTATGTATAATAATTTATGTATAATCATTTATGTATAATCATTTATGTATGCTCATTTATGTATAATCATTTATGTATGCTCATTTATGTATGCTCATTTATGTATGCTCATTTATGTATAATCATTTATGTATGCTCATTTATGTATAATCATTTATGTATAATCATTTATGTATGCTCATTTATGTATAATCATTTATGTATGCTCATTTATGTATAATCATTTATGTATGCTCATTTATGTATAATAATTTATGTATAATCATTTATGTATGCTCATTTATGTATAATCATTTATGTATGCTCATTTATGTATAATCATTTATGTATGCTCATTTATGTATGCTCATTTATGTATAATCATTTATGTATGCTCATTTATGTATAATCATTTATGTATAATCATTTACGTATGCTCATTTATGTATAATAATTTATGTATGCTCATTTATGTATAATCATTTATGTATGCTCATTTATGTATGCTCATTTATGTATAATCATTTATGTATAATCATTTATGTATAATCATTTATGTATGCTCATTTATGTATGCTCATTTATGTATAATCATTTATGTATAATCATTTATGTATGCTCATTTATGTATGCTCATTTATGTATGCTCATTTATGTATGCTCATTTATGTATGCTCATTTATGTATGCTCATTTATATATGCTCATTTATGTATGCTCATTTATGTATGCTCATTTATGTATAATAATTTATGTATAATCATTTATGTATGCTCATTTATGTATAATCATTTATGTATGCTCATTTATGTATAATCATTTATGTATGCTCATTTATGTATGCTCATTTATGTATGCTCATTTATGTATAATCATTTATGTATGCTCATTTATGTATAATCATTTATGTATAATCATTTATGTATGCTCATTTATGTATGCTCATTTATGTATGCTCATTTATGTATAATCATTTATGTATGCTCATTTATGTATAATCATTTATGTATGCTCATTTATGTATGCTCATTTATGTATAATCATTTATGTATGCTCATTTATGTATGCTCATTTATGTATGCTCATTTATGTATAATCATTTATGTATGCTCATTTATGTATAATCATTTATGTATAATCATTTATGTATGCTCATTTATGTATAATCATTTATGTATGCTCATTTATGTATAATCATTTATGTATGCTCATTTATGTATAATAATTTATGTATAATCATTTATGTATGCTCATTTATGTATAATCATTTATGTATGCTCATTTATGTATAATCATTTATGTATGCTCATTTATGTATGCTCATTTATGTATAATCATTTATGTATGCTCATTTATGTATAATCATTTATGTATAATCATTTACGTATGCTCATTTATGTATAATAATTTATGTATGCTCATTTATGTATAATAATTTATGTATGCTCATTTATGTATAATAATTTATGTATGCTCATTTATGTATGCTCATTTATGTATAATCATTTATGTATAATCATTTATGTATGCTCATTTATGTATAATCATTTATGTATGCTCATTTATGTATAATCATTTATGTATGCTCATTTATGTATAATCATTTATGTATGCTCATTTATGTATGCTCATTTATGTATGCTCATTTATGTATGCTCATTTATGTATAATCATTTATGTATGCTCATTTATGTATAATCATTTATGTATAATCATTTATGTATGCTCATTTATGTATGCTCATTTATGTATAATCATTTATGTATGCTCATTTATGTATGCTCATTTATGTATAATCATTTATGTATGCTCATTTATGTATAATCATTTATGTATAATCATTTATGTATGCTCATTTATGTATGCTCATTTATGTATGCTCATTTATGTATAATCATTTATGTATGCTCATTTATGTATAATCATTTATGTATGCTCATTTATGTATAATCATTTATGTATGCTCATTTATGTATGCTCATTTATGTATAATCATTTATGTATAATCATTTATGTATGCTCATTTATGTATAATCATTTATGTATGCTCATTTATGTATAATCATTTATGTATGCTCATTTATGTATAATCATTTATGTATGCTCATTTATGTATAATCATTTATGTATGCTCATTTATGTATAATCATTTATGTATGCTCATTTATGTATGCTCATTTATGTATAATCATTTATGTATGCTCATTTATGTATAATCATTTATGTATGCTCATTTATGTATAATCATTTATGTATGCTCATTTATGTATGCTCATTTATGTATGCTCATTTATGTATAATCATTTATGTATGCTCATTTATGTATAATCATTTATGTATAATCATTTATGTATGCTCATTTATGTATAATCATTTATGTATGCTCATTTATGTATAATCATTTATGTATGCTCATTTATGTATAATCATTTATGTATGCTCATTTATGTATGCTCATTTATGTATGCTCATTTATGTATAATCATTTATGTATGCTCATTTATGTATAATCATTTATGTATAATCATTTATGTATGCTCATTTATGTATAATCATTTATGTATGCTCATTTATGTATAATCATTTATGTATGCTCATTTATGTATGCTCATTTATGTATAATCATTTATGTATGCTCATTTATGTATAATCATTTATGTATGCTCATTTATGTATGCTCATTTATGTATGCTCATTTATGTATAATCATTTATGTATGCTCATTTATGTATGCTCATTTATGTATGCTCATTTATGTATAATCATTTATGTATGCTCATTTATGTATAATCATTTATGTATGCTCATTTATGTATGCTCATTTATGTATGCTCATTTATGTATAATCATTTATGTATGCTCATTTATGTATGCTCATTTATGTATAATCATTTATGTATAATCATTTATGTATGCTCATTTATGTATAATCATTTATGTATGCTCATTTATGTATGCTCATTTATGTATAATCATTTATGTATGCTCATTTATGTATAATCATTTATGTATGCTCATTTATGTATAATCATTTATGTATGCTCATTTATGTATGCTCATTTATGTATGCTCATTTATGTATGCTCATTTATGTATAATCATTTATGTATGCTCATTTATGTATAATCATTTATGTATGCTCATTTATGTATGCTCATTTATGTATAATCATTTATGTATGCTCATTTATGTATAATCATTTATGTATGCTCATTTATGTATAATCATTTATGTATGCTCATTTATGTATAATCATTTATGTATGCTCATTTATGTATAATCATTTATGTATGCTCATTTATGTATAATCATTTATGTATGCTCATTTATGTATAATCATTTATGTATGCTCATTTATGTATAATCATTTATGTATGCTCATTTATGTATAATCATTTATGTATGCTCATTTATGTATAATCATTTATGTATGCTCATTTATGTATGCTCATTTATGTATAATCATTTATGTATGCTCATTTATGTATAATCATTTATGTATGCTCATTTATGTATAATCATTTATGTATGCTCATTTATGTATAATAATTTATGTATGCTCATTTATGTATAATCATTTATGTATGCTCATTTATGTATGCTCATTTATGTATAATCATTTATGTATGCTCATTTATGTATGCTCATTTATGTATAATCATTTATGTATGCTCATTTATGTATAATCATTTATGTATGCTCATTTATGTATAATAATTTATGTATGCTCATTTAAAGAGGTGCTTTTCAATAAACCTCAATGTTTTTGGAATACTGCAGTAAATGCATCACTTTAGATCAGGTGGCTGACCTGTGAACAGGTATAAAAGGCAGAGTTCTGAGCACCAGGTGTCAGAGAACTCTTCGCTTCTTCTAGTCTGGGTCTTCCTTCACCTGTGTCTCCATTTGATCCCTCATCCTGGTCTCCATTTGTCTCAGTCTGGATCTGAACTCCAGGTCTCAGAAACCTCATCCTGGTCTTCATTTGTCTCAGTCTAAATCTAAACGCCTGGGCTCAGAAACCTCATCCTGGCAGTGTGTACACGTCTCAAGGATTATCTGAAGTTTTCAGCTTCACCACCACTACTGACTGCAGCCATGTCCTTGGTAAGATTCTTATAAAATGTCTACTGCAGTGCTTTTTAAAGTAAATTACACACCTTCACAGTGTATAACTGTAAGGATAATTTCTCTACAAAGCATAACAACTCAGAGATACTGAATATGTTATGAAACTACCTCAAGAAACTCTCTTTCTCTCAGACTGCTGCCAACAGGTCTATAATGACAAATGGAAGGTTCACATACGACTCTCTTGGACAGAAAGTGCATTCCAGAAACTATGGAATGCATGGCAACAAGATGTTTGTTATAGACCTACTGATGCGCTACAGAGAGGAAGAATGCAAGCTGCGCAACTGGGCTCTCCTCATAGTCATTACTGGCAGGGATATAATACACTGCTCAAAAAAATAAAGGGAACACTTAAACAACACAATGTAACTCCAAGTCAATCACACTTCTGTGAAATCAAACTGTCCACTTTGGAAGCAACACTGATTGACAATAAATTTCACATGCTGTTGTGCAAATGGAATAGACAGCAGGTGGAAATTATAGGCAATTAGCAAGACACCCCCAATAAAGGAATGGTTCTGCAGGTGGGGACCATAGAACACTTCTCAGTTCCTATGCTTCCTGGCTGATGTTTTGGTCACTTTTGAATGCTGGCGGTGCTTTCACTCTAGTGGTAGCATGAGACGGAGTCTACAACCCACACAAGTGGCTCAGGTAGTGCAGCTCATCCAGGATGGCACATCAATGCGAGCTGTGGCAAGAAGGTTTGCTGTGTCTGTCAGCGTAGTGTCCAGAGCATGGAGGCGCTACCAGGAGACAGGCCAGTACATCAGGAGACGTGGAGGAGGGCAATAACCCAGCAGCAGGACCGCTACCTCCGCCTTTGTGCAAGGAGGAGCACTGCCAGAGCCCTGCAAAATGACCTCCAGCAGGCCACAAATGTGCATGTGTCTAATCAAACGGTCAGAAACAGACTCCATGAGGGTGGTATGAGGGCCCGATGTCCACAGGTGGGGGTTGTGCTTACAGCCCAACACCGTGCAGGACGTTTGGCATTTGCCAGAGAACACCAAGATTGGCAAATTCGCCACTGGCGCCCTGTGCTCTTTACAGATGAAAGCAGGTTCACACTGAGCACATGTGACAGACGTGACAGAGTCTGGAGATGCTGTGGAGAACGTTCTGCTGCCTGCAACATCCTCCAGCATGACCGGTTTGGCGGTGGGTAGGTCATGGTGTGGGGTGGCATTTCTTTGGGGTGCCGCACAGCCCTCCATGTGCTCGCCAGAGGTAGCCTGACTGCCATTAGGTACCGAGATTAGATCCTCAGACCCCTTGTGAGACCATATGCTGGTGCGGTTGGCCCTGGGTTCCTCCTAATGCAAGACAATGCTAGGCCTCATGTGGCTGGAGTGTGTCAGCAGTTCCTGCAAGAGGAAGGCATTGATGCTATGGACTGGCCCGCCCGTTCCCCAGACCTGAATCCAATTGAGCACATCTGGAACATCATGTCTCGCTCCATCCACCAGGTCTGGGAGGAGATCCCTCAGGAGACCATCCGTCACCTCATCAGGAGCATACCCAGGCATTGTAGGGAGGTCATACAGGCACGTGGAGACCACACACACTACTGAGCCTCATTTTGACTTGTTTTAAGGACATTACATCAAAGTTGGATCAGCCTGTTGTGTGGTTTTCCACTTTAATTTTGAGTGACTCCAAATCCAGACCTCCATGGGTTGATAAATTTGATTTCCATTGATAACTATGTAAAGAAAAATGTATTTAATAAGAATATTTCATTCATTCAGATCTAGGATGTGTTATTTTAGTGTTCCCTTTATTTTTTCGAGCATTGCCCAGGTACAATAGCTCTAGTTTAACAAATCACAACTGTCTCTCTCTCTCTGTCTCTCTCTCTCTGTCTGTGTGTCTCTCTCTGTCTGTGTGTCTCTCTCTCTCTCTCTCTCTCTCTCTGTCTGTGCGTCTCTCTCTCTGTCTGTGTGTGTCTCTCTCTCTCTGTCTGTGTGTGTCTCTCTCTCTCTGTCTGTGTGTGTCTCTCTCTCTCTCTGTCTGTGTGTCTCTCTCTCTCTCTCTCTCTGTGTCTCTCTCTCTCTCTCTCTCCATCTGTGTCTGTGTCTCTCTCTCTCCCTCTGTCCCTCTGTCTCTCTCCCTCTGTGTCTCTCTTCCTCTGTGTCTGTGTCTCTGTGTCTGTGTCTCTCTACTACTACTACGTGGGACAAGTTCTCCTGTAAGAAGATGTAAATGGAATGGTGTCAAACACCTTAAATGTAAATGTAAATGTAAATGTAAGAAGAGACTGGAGGGCCATTCCATCCCTTTGGGGTTCCCCAGGATGCCAAGCTCATGGCCCAGAAGGTCCTAGGTAGCACCCGATGTCACAGGAAGGCCAAAAAGATCATCAAGGACAATAACCACCTGAACCACTGCCTGTTCACCCGATATCATCCAGAAGGCAAGGTCAGTACAGGTGCATCAAAGCTGGGACAGAGACTGAAAAATAGCTTCTATCGCAAGGCCATCAGACTGTTAAATAGCCAACACTTACACATTAGAGGCTGCTGCCTATATACATAGACTTCAAATCAGTGGCCACTTTAATTTTATTTTAAAAATATATATATTTAACTAGGTAAGTCAGTTTAAGAACAAATTGTTATTTCCAATGACAGCCTCCGTCAGCCAAACCCAGACGACGCAGGGCCCATTGTACGGCGCCCTATGGGACTCCCAATTCCAGCCAGTTGTGATACAGCCATTAATGATGGAACACTAGTCACCTTAATAATGTTTACATATTTTGCATTACTCATCTCATATGTATAAACTGTATTCTATCCTATTCTACTGTATCTTAGTCTATGCTGCTCTGACATTACTCGCCCAAATATTTATATATTCTTCATTCCATTCCTTTGCTTAACATTTGTGTGTATTGTTGTGACATTTTTAGATATTACTTGTTAGGTATTACTGCACTGTTGGAACTAGAAACACAAGCATATCGCTACACCTGCAATAACATCTGCCATAGACGTGTATTTGTGACAAATACAATTTTATTTGATTTTATTTGAGGTGTTGGGATGGGCTTGTGTAACAGATGTAAATTGTACTCTCTTTGCATTGTGTTTTGTCCAAATAAATCACATCAGCCAGTGGTCCCAGTTGAGCATCATTTATTTCTGTTGCTGTTGTTAAATAGGAAACAGCAGGTCAGTTGTTCAGGGCTTAACGATGTTGATGGCTGTCGATGGCTAAATCTGTAGCATGAAGACAACTGTGTTAGCAGTGGGCTTATGTGACCATTACATCGGTGTAATACAAAATAACAAAGTGAAAGATAGAAACGAAACAGTTCTGTATGGAGGAAACACAGACACAGAAAGCAATCACCCACAACTCAAGTGGGAAAAAAAGGCTGCCTAAGTATGGTTCTCAATCAGAGACAACGAATGACAGCTGCCTCTGATTGAGAACCATACCAGGTCAAACACATAGAAAACCAAAACTAGAACAACACAGAGTGCCCACCCCAACTCACGCCCCGACCAACCTAAAATAGAAACAAAAACAAGGAACTAAGGTCAGGACGTGACACAGAAATCATTTGAAATTGAGATAAAAGCGTCTGCATTGTACCTTTAACCATTGTTACAATTAAAAATATGTTTCAGATTTTAATTAAAATGATACAGATTTGATTGACAAAGGCAGTGGCTTCCAGGTCCAGGTTGTAAAGAGAAGGAATTTGTTTGGCTAACAAGTCAAATTGCTATTGTACCATATGGTCTGGTGCACCGGGCTAAGACTAAATAGCTCCTATTTAAAACTGGAACACCAGGCAAAGAAATTACTAAATAGATCTGTAATCTCAATGAGACTAACCTTGTAAACAAATGTGTATATCCATAACTGCTTATGGATGGCTAGAAATAACCTCAAAAGCAAACTGACTTTGAATGCAATGTATTTCTGACATAATAGCTTCGCCACTTGTAACATCCTCTCATGTCCAGGCCAGTACATGAGCACCTTCACTGAATTAGGCTGCCTACCTACTTCTCACCATGATGGTCCACAAAGCAGATGTACTGTAGTCAGGTCAGTGAAAACAAGTCACACCTACATTAGGTCTTATAAGCAATGATCTAGTATCAGCTTACCCTCCCCATATCATTACCTAACCATTTGAGGGGAAAACCCCAAAACTGATCTTAGATCAGTCTCTAGGTCAACTTCACCCCACTTCTCTATCAATGCGTGTAACCCTATACAGTATGTGGAGACTCAAACGTTAAAGCTGGTGACTTTCATATAACTCTGTGTTACAGAACATTGTTGTACTGTTTGAAAGTATTGTGCAGATTGTAATGCGTGATGGATTATTGTGAATTTGTCTATAGGAGCCACATGGCAAATAAACTCAGCCTGTTGAACATCCTCCTGGGCATCAAGGACCCGATGGACTTTGTCCCTCCTTTCTTCTGCAAGAGGAGACTGGAGAGGCAGGTGACTTCTTCAGTACACTACAGTCCCTGGCCAAGTAGCTTCAGTAACAAACACCAAGAGAGCGCCTCAAATCACTGATCACGTCAGTGTCCGTCTTGTTTACAGTCTGGCAGTGGCATTCAATGATTCCTCCATATTAAACCAAACACAGTAGGATGTAGAGATTATTTGAAACTCTAAAGTGTTAGTGGAGCAATGTGATCTGCACTACTGATATTCTTGTTTGATCTGCACTACTGATATTCCTGTTTGATCTGCACTACTGATATTCCTGTTTGATCTGCACTACTGATATTCCTGTTTGATCTGCACTACTGATATTCCTGTTTGATCTGCACTACTGATATTCCTGTTTGATCTGCACTACTGATATTCCTGTTTGATCTGCACTACTGATATTCCTGTTTGACAGGATGATTAGAAGGGGGAGAGAGAGGAGTAAAAGGTTTTTCATTCCGTCACTGTGTTTACTGTTACCACATGTTTCTCTGCTCTTACAGTGACTGAATGAAATATGAATGAAATAAAACAAGAAGGGTGACACATAGAAGTCACTTTTTTTGCTCTCGTTAAAAAACATGGTTACTCAAGCCTAGGACCTTTCATTGGGAAACACAAAGATTACACTAACAGGAACTGGACATGCTGACTGGGCTATATATGCAGCCAGTGATTAGTGATGGCAGGTGTAAATGGGTTGATTGATGAGAGGGGAGGAGATGTATACGTTTCAGGTGTGGTCTTTCCTCCTGAACTTTAGTTAAGTCACACATAACACCAGTGAAATAGATTAATTGAAATTCCAATGCAATAATTGAAATTGCATTTATTTGGGGGATTTTTCAGTTCTTTAATTGGAATTTCAATTAATTGAATTGAAATGTAATTGATCCCAAACCTGTGAAAGCAGCACTTTTTGGGTGGAAATGAAGTGCTACCATGTTATGTTAGCTTTAGAAAATATGTCAGTTAATTACTGATTTGCCTCTGCTTGCTCTGACTCGGCTGCGTGTGGGTTAAGTCCTTATTGTTTTTTCCATTGACGTGTCCCAAGTCCCATGATAGTAACATGCCAAATTTGATGTTGCACTCGACTCAAGGGAATATTAAGGATGTGTGGCTCAATTTATAATGCTGAAGCTGTGTGTGTTATACAAGACTGTGTGTGCGTGTGTGTGTGTCTACCATTGTACCGTTTTGAGTGATTTTGCACCTCACTACACAAATTAATTTTTTAAAAATCAAAAGAGCTGTGAGGAACAAACAATAAAAACACCAAGCTATACTCCCCCCACACTCAACTCTCATTTACATACCTGCTTTTATGAGTTATTTGGGTCATTATATTTCAAGTTCAAGTAGGCCTATCGTAAATGGAGGGTCTTTAGTAGGCTATGAGTTGGATGGCGCAGCTAGAGAGCTAATGATATGCCCTCCCTCCCATCGGCGCCAATAGTCTAAAGCCTACATACAGTACATCTCCAGAACTCTGTTTGACGGTCGTCAGTGCGTTCTGCCTGACGCGCAGATAGTGGACTCAATCCATGATCAAAGGACCCTCCACGCGCAAAACATGTACTTTCTGTATGATGTGAGGTTTCACGACTTAATGTGATCATTTGAAAATGTTCCTACTTATTTGAATGTAATTTCACGCGTTTGTCATTGTTTAGTTTTTTTTCTCCTGGAGATGGGGTGCGCAATATCAGGCTTGGTACCAAAACAAGTCGGGGACGTGATTGACGATGTTCCCATTGTGCATCTAACTGACGAGCACAGGGAGATAATCAAAGAGACGTGGAAAGTCATCCAACAGAACATCGCGAAAGTTGGCATTATTATGTTTGTTGGGTGAGTACATTTTAACTCTAGCCTACGGGCTAAATTTGTTTCCATAGGTTTTAAGAAATTGCACTAAATCGAATGTCAAACATTGATTCGATTAATTCAAGTCATGAAATCTCTTCTAGCAGGTAATTTAACTGTTTTGTCATGAACATGAGTGGACACAGCAAATGTGTCACTTCACTGGTGATTGTATAGAACGTATAGTCTTGTCAAAATGAAATCAAGTAATTGTGTATGATCTTATACAATGGAAATACAACGCCCTCCACAAACGTTTGTGTTTTGGTCACATTTTCCATGCCTATGACCTATATTTATATAGCCTACATAATTTTCAACCATAGCCCTGTCTAATGAAATAAATGGACAGAGAAATAGTCTTACGTGTCCACACAACCTTTAAACGAACACAACACTATTGACAGTGGAACTCCGTTTAAGGTATCCTTCTTAAATTAAGCCATACAGAGTTGCCTACAATTCAAACGTTATCCTCCGGAAGAGGCAGGATATATATTAGAGCAAATTTATGGCTAATAACTCCAATGTACTGATAGAGGATAAACCAATTTTGTTGCAGAGAATGTGTAACGAAGGTAGCATCTTTATGAATGACATTGTAAACAACTACCGTAAAATGTTACACAAGCAATTAATCAAGGTGTATGGAGAAGTATGCCAATACAAAATTACAACCAACTCATCTCACCTCTGCCACAAGAATGGAAGAGGCAATTACTTACAAGAGAAAGAAATGAACTAGTTTGTCTGCCACCAATAACACATTTTAAATGGCTTACAATGACCAATATTGCCTAAATCATCAAATGTATCATGTTCACTAATGTTAAAAGGTTTGACAACTAGGCCTACAGTCTTAGAAAAAAGGCTTCCAAATAGAACAAATAGTCCTCGTAGTAGAACCCTTTTTGGTTCCAGGTAGAATCAAAAAGGGTTCCAAAACGGTTCTTTGGCCATCCCCATAGTAGAACCCTTTTTGGTTCCAGGTAGAACCATTTTCAGTTTTATGTAGAACCCTCTGTGGAAAGGGTTCTATATAGAACCCAAAATAGTTCTACCTGAAACCAAAAGTGTTTTTACCCGGAACCATAAAGGGTTATTCAAATTGTTCTCCTATGGTGACAGCCGAAGAACCCTTTTAGGTTCTAGATAGAATGTATTTTTCTTAGAGTGTATGCCGCATAAAGAGATAGTTGGGAACAGATTTGTTATGTCCCAATAACAAGGCATGATTGGCATCGGGTTTATAAACTGATATGTAAGACAACAATTGATCCTTTCATTTCTTTTCAATTTATAATAATATAATATGCCATTTAGCAGACGCTTTTATCCAAAGCGACTTACAGTCATGTGTGCATACATTCTACGTATGGGTGGTCCCGGGAATCGAACCCACTAGCCTGGCGTTACAAGCGCCATGCTCTACCAACTGAGCTACAGAAGGACCAATTTAAACTAGAATATTAAATTCTTGCTACAAAAAGAATGCTCAGTGTATGGGGCATTGAACAGTCAGAACGGTGCAGACTGCCACGAGGAAACAGAATCAGTACTGTTCATCAGTGGCTTGGTTTTGGAATCAGGTCCAGGAGTGGTTGTTATGTAAACATACACACACACATGATAATACGCACTATACCCACATGATAACATACACACTATACACACACGTAAACATGGATTTTGTGTTGTAGATATGTGGTAGTATGGGCCTTAGGGCACACAGTGTAGTGTGTTGTGAATTCTGTAATGAATGTATTATGTTTTTTAAAAAAATGATAACTGCCTTAATTTAGTCTTTTGTTAAATTCTATTGTATTGTTGTTGTTTTAATAAAAATATATAATTACTCTACATTGCAAAATGTAGACACCCCCTCAAATTAGTGGATTTGGCTATTTCAGCCACACCCGTTGCTGACAGGAGTCTAAAATCGAGCACACAGCCACGCAAGCTCCATAGACAAACATTGGCAGTAGAATGGCACAAACTGAAGAGCTCAGTTACTTTCAACGTGGCACTGTCATAGGATGCCATCTTTCCAACAAGTCAGTTCGTAAAATTTCTGCCCTACTACAGCTGCCCCGGTCATCTATAAGTGCTTTTATTGTGAAGTGGAAATGTCTAGGAGCAACAACGGCTCAGCCGCAAAGTGGTAGGCCACACAAGCTCACAGAATGGGACCGGCGCGTGCTGAAGCGTGTAAAAATCATCTGTCCTCGGTTGCAACACTCACTACCGAGTTCCAAACTGCCTCTGGAAGCAACGTCAGCATAAGAACTGTTCGTCGCGAGCTTCAGGAAATTGGTTTCCATGGCCGAGCAGCTGCACACAAGCCTAAGATCACCATGCTCAAAGCCAAGCGTCGGCTGGAGTGGTGTAAAGCTTGCCACAAGTGGACTCTGTAGCAGTGGAAATGTGTTCTCTGGAGTGATGAATCATGCATCACCATCTGGCAGTCTGATGGATGAATCTGGGTTTGGCGGATGCCAGGAAAACGCTACCAGCCCCAATGCATAGTGCCAACTGGTAGAAGAGGAATTGTGGTCTGGGCTTGTTTTTCATGGTTCAGGCTCCTTAGTTGCAGTGAAGAAAAATCTAATCGTTACAGCATATAATGACATTCTAGATTATTCTGTGCTTCCAACTTTGTGTCAACAGTTTGGGGAAGGTCCTTTCCTGTTTCAGCATGACAACGCTCCTGTGCACAAAGTGAAGTTCATAAAGAAATTGTTTGTCGAGATCAGTGTGGAAGAACTTGACTAGGCTGCTCAACCCCATTGAATACATTTGGGATGAATTGAAACGGTGACTGCAAGCCAGGCCTAATCACCCAACATCAGTGCCCGACCTCACTAATACTCTTGTGGCTGAATGGAAGCAAGTCCCCACAGCAATGTTCCAACATCTAGTGGAAAGCCTTTCCAAAAGAGTGGAGGCTGTTATAGCAGCAAAGTGGGGACCAACTCCATATTAATGCCCATGATTTTGGAATGAGATGTTTGACGAGCAGGTGTCCACATACTTTTGGTCATGTAGTGTAGATAAACAAATATATATTTTAGCTGTCACTGAGGACATTTGAAAATAGAACTTGAAGGCAACATACAATTTCATTTTTACTATGCCCCGCCCCTGTCAGAATTGACCATGGTTAGTGACTTTTGGCCTGAGGTCAAAGGTGATATTCAGATGGTGCTAGTGTCTAGTTGTCAAAAAAAATCACTGTCTAACTGGTGGCATCCCATTGAATTATGGATTGAATGCCATGATGCATGGAAAACATTCATTTATCATGCTCAAATAAGAACATGCTTATGTCTTACAGAAGGTGGGGTATAATTCCATATAAATGTAGGTGTTGGCTGAATTTAAAACAAAATCACATGTTATTTGTGACATGCACTGAATACAACAGGTGTAGATCTTACAGTGAAATGCTTAAAGCATTTTATTTTTTAAATGTGTCCTTTACCTCTCTACCAACACCTATGTTGCCCCAATGTTAAAATACCTACAGTAGGTGCCTGTTTACAATAGCTCAGGGTATGCAAATATTATCTTCAGTTATGATGGAATAAATGCAAAAATATATTGTTTATTGCAGGAGCCAAGCATCAAAATACATTCTAATCAAATAAATGGTGGCTACCTTCTGAGTTTTCCTGGGCCCATATTTATAAAGCTACTCAGGGTAGACTGATGATCTAGGATCCATTACAACTTTTTGATCATAATGAATAAGATCACATGGACAGCAGTGACCTGATCCTGGATCAGCACTCCTTATCTGAGATACATTATGGTTTATAAAAGTTTTGCAAATAAAGTGCATTTTTTTGGTTTACTGGATATTTATACAGATAAATCTCCCTTCCTTTAATCGAAATTAAACAAGTACATTTAAAATCTATATACCTTCATGTTCACAAACAGAATATTCTCATTCATATTGTCCGTTTCAAAATATTTGATGGCAAAGTCCAACATCACAATGCAAATCTCGACTGTATTACACTGTCACGTTGTCAGTGGCAACCAACCTATCATTTAAACCATGATCTCTGTCTTCATAATACAACCAATTTCAAACCTCAAACCGAAATCTACCTCCCTCCCTACTGAAATACCACTAAAAATAGGACTAACCCACTCCCCCTCTAAAAAAAACAACAACATTGATATGCAAATCTTCACTCCCTTTTCTCTACCTTTCAGCATTTACCATAGGTCTGGCTGTATCCCAAATGGCACCCTATTCTTTATAAAGTGCTCTGGACAAAAGTAGTGCACTATGTCTGGACGACGGTGCCATTCAGGACATAGTCTGTCTGTTCCTAATGAGTCAATCAATGCAAAAAAGGGACAGGGAATGCAACCAATAAACTTCTTCTGAGGCCCATTTAAACCCCAAACACGAAGGCTGTGCTGATAAGGCTTTAATAGGCTATTTATCAGTGGCCCTCGCCATATCAGTTAGGCCTTTAATGGGCTCTGTCTGTGGACCGAGCTGTCAGCTGTGGCATGGGGCCTGTGTGATGTACCCATAGGTAAGTGTCATGCTATACATCACACAGCCATCCATCCACACATTGGGGGTTGTGGTGTTTGTGTATACTGGATTCTGTAGAGGGGTAGAGGTGTACTGCAGAAGGTTGAGAATTGGACGTTTTATGAGGCGAGAGATTGCAGCTTGAAAGATTGGTTGGTTGGTGGGTTGCTGGCTGACAACATGCGGCAATAAAGATGGTCATTTCGGCTACTGTCTTGAGATGTGGTACATTGGACAATATTATGAGTGAGAGGGCGAAGTGGAAAAAAATGGCTTTGGCTTTTTTTGAGAAATCCCATTTCTCAAACTTTGAAAAGTACTGATATCCATTGATGTCAGACAGTATAGGTGATGTATTGAAGATTCAAAATGACTTACCGTTCTAGTCTTAGATATAATAGGAATGAAATTTAGCAACTCAAAGTGAGACTCCCAGTGTGGTTTTAAGTCACATCTTCACAGGGACAACAAAACAGGTGTGAATGAAAAAAAAACACTTCATCCAGAAAATCTCAAGTGATTCAATAAATTGAAACTAGTTCAGTGGAGTTTGCCCTCTCTTCCTCTCTCCCTGTAGTGCTGTACATTGAAACTAGTTCAGTGGAGTTTGCCCTCTCTTCCTCTTTCCCAATAGTGCTGTACATTGAAACTAGTTCAGTGGAGTTTGCCCTCTCTTCCTCTCTCTCTGTAGTGCTGTACATTGAAACTAGTTCAGTGGAGTTTGCCCTCTCTTCCTCTCTCTCTGTAGTGCTGTACATTGAAACTAGTTCAGTGGAGTTTGCCCTCTCTTCCTCTCTCTCTGTAGTGCTGTACATTGAAACTAGTTCAGTGGAGTTTGCCCTCTCTTCCTCTCTCTCTGTAGTGCTGTACATTGAAACTAGTTCAGTGGAGTTTGCCCTCTCTTCCTCTCTCTCTGTAGTGCTGTACATTGAAACTAGTTCAGTGGAGTTTGCCCTCTCTTCCTCTCTCCCTGTAGTGCTGTACATTGAAACTAGTTCAGTGGAGTTTGCCCTCTCTTCCTCTCTCTCTGTAGTGCTGTACATTGAAACTAGTTCAGTGGAGTTTGCCCTCTCTTCCAGTGGAGTTTGCCCTCTCTTCCTCTCTCTCTGTAGTGCTGTACATTGAAACTAGTTCAGTGGAGTTTGCCCTCTCTTCCTCTCTCTCTGTAGTGCTGTAAATTGAAACTAGTTCAGTGGAGTTTGCCCTCTCTTCCTCTCTCTCTGTAGTGCTGTAAATTGAAACTAGTTCAGTGGAGTTTGCCCTCTCTTCCTCTCTCTCTGTAGTGCTGTAAATTGAAACTAGTTCAGTGGAGTTTGCCCTCTCTTCCTCTCTCTCTGTAGTGCTGTAAATTGAAACTAGTTCAGTGGAGTTTGCCCTCTCTTCCTCTCTCTCTGTAGTGCTGTAAATTGAAACTAGTTCAGTGGAGTTTGCCCCTCTTCCTCTCTCCCTGTAGTGCTGTACATTGAAACTAGTTCAGTGGAGTTTGCCCTCTCTTCCTCTCTCTCTGTAGTGAGTGCTGTACATTGAAACTAGTTCAGTGGAGTTTGCCCTTCTCTGTAGTGCTGTAAATTGAAACTAGTTCTGTAGTGCTGTAAATTGAAACTAGTTCAGTGGAGTTTGCCCTCTCTTCCTCTCTCCCTGTAGTGCTGTACATTGAAACTAGTTCAGTGGAGTTTGCCCTCTCTTCCTCTCTCTGTAGTGCTGTAAATTGAAACTAGTTCAGTGGCGTTTGCCCTCTCTTCCTCTCTCTCTGTAGTGCTGTAAATTGAAACTAGTTCAGTGGAGTTTGCCCTCTCTTCCTCTCTCCCTGTAGTGCTGTAAATTGAAACTAGTTCAGTGGAGTTTGCCCTCTCTTCCTCTCTCTCTGTAGTGCTGTAAATTGAAACTAGTTCAGTGGAGTTTGCCCTCTCTTCCTCTCTCCCTGTAGTGCTGTATGACAACAGATGCAAAAACGTGTCACGTGACCTGTGACGTCGTTGGATGCAGACCTCGCTCTTCTTCGTTGCCAGTGAATTTATAACCGAACGTAGCAGTCATAAGAGAAACTCCTGAGCGGAGTTCCCACATCCGGTTTTCAGCTGAAAAATAGCTAAAGTTTAAATTGCTGTATCTCTGAAATCCAGAACGTTCTTGTTGGCAACTATCATTATTTTAAGTAGCCGAATGCCGCAGTCGTGGAGATGGGTAATAACTGAGCATGGGCCCTCTCGGGGGAATCCCTGCTACGTAGAAATGGCACATTCTTCCCTTATTCACAGATGTAACTCTTTTTCAGCGGAGATGTGAAGACAGCGTTACCCATTAGTTATACAAAGTAAATAACAACCTACAAACATGTCTGACGACCAAATACTCGCGAGTGATGAAGATAACTACTGGAGGGGCTCCGAAGTTATCGTCGAACCGTATTTATTTGAGCCTGAGTATTCAGACAAAGAATTGAGGCAAATTGAGGCCGCTCTAGGCTTTTAAAGCCGCAGCAGCAGCTGGACCACAGCCCCAACCCATCCCCAGGATCAACACAGAATGGTGGTGCAGCTGTGGCAGATGCACTCCAATGCCGACAGATGAATGTTTGTGCTGCAGAGAATTCGAATGCTGCGTTACTACAATTCTTACAGAAATGGAGCAACATAGTGCTGAGGAGCAGTTAGTTTGGTTTTACAAGCACAGGGGATTTTTCTGCCCACATAAACTCTGGTGTCCTGAAGAAGAAAAAAAATCTGTGTTCCAGAAACTAATTAGAGATGCAACCCTGGGAAAAATGGACAGTTATCCAATGAGTAAATAGCTCAACTTTACTTTATTGAATGATCGTATACCATAAACCTCTATGAGCATTACTGGGTTTACACTGAGTGTACAAAACATTAGGAACACCTTCCTAACATTGAGTTGCACCCCCTTTTGCCCTCAGAACAGCTTCAGTTCATCAGGGCGTGGACTCTACAAGGTGTCCTTTGGGTGGAGGACCATTCTTGACATACACAGGAAACTGTTGAGTGTGAAAAACCCAGAAGCGTTGCAGTTCTTGACAGACTCAAACCGGTGCGCCATTCAAAGGCACCTCAATCTCTTGTATTGCCCATTCACCCTCTGAATGGCACACATACAGTACACAATCTCACAGGAGGTTGCTGACAGGAGACACATGGAAACCACGTATTTAATGTATTTGATGCCATTCCACTGATTCCACTCCAGCCATTACCATGAGCCCGTCCTCCCCAATTAAGGTGCCACCAACCTTCTGTGCAATCCATGTCTCAATCATCTCAAGGCTTAAAAAACATTATTTAACCTGTTCTTTAACCTGTTTAACCTGTCCTATTCTGCAATGTTTGGTGACACAATCTCTATTGTCTCCTCAACCCCTCTGTCATAAATAGATAAGGCACATACGCTAACTTGTAGATCACTTAGGTCTATATGTCTACAAGAACACCTCGAACTTCAAGGATCAGGCTAAGCTTGCTTTGTCACTTTCTCTTCTCAAACACGCGTCTTTGTTTTGGCACTGCGCCAGATCCAGTCCATGGAAATACAGTAGTAACAGCTGTATCTTCACATCCATCGCTGTTCTGTCCCCATCATTTCAGATGATCTCGTTCCTATGCATCGTCACTGAAATGCTTGCTACACACACACAGGCGATGTAAGGTTGGCCGCAGGACTATTTACATCATATCTACCACTTTGAATTGCAACTAACCATTTATCTTATGCATCTCTCCATATGTTTTATGGGAAAACAGTGACATTTGGTACCCTATTTCCTGCAGCCAGGGACAGATACCAGCTCGCTCTTGCTGCCTTCTCTTTTTCCACTTTGCGTAACTAACTTTACCTGCGATACGCCTAACTCTTATCAACTTTCACACCAGCTCCTTCTCCCCACCTCCCAAAAAGTAATATGTGAAGCCAATCAAAGATGGGTAACCAAAAGTAACATGGGCTATATGTGAAAGTCTTCCATTTCCAATCAATGCATGACCAAGTGAAAACTGGATATTACACTTTCTCTCAAGCTGAAAAGTGAACAATTGCAAAGTTGAGCTGTATTGTGTTAAGCTAAAAGCGGGCAAAAGAGAGGTGTTAGCCTGGATATCTGCCGAGGTCAGAGTTAACAGAGAGGCAGTGGTAGGAAATATTGACTACTTGCAAAGGGTTCGCAAACATAGAAAGAGGTCCTCAGAAATAAATACCGCGACGTAGATACAGAGTGTATGAGGGGATCAGTTAGAGCAAGGCACTAAGCTTCATCACTCATTCATGACAAGCCAAGTTCCTCGCTACATCTATTGTCATTATATCACCAAAGACAAATGCCAACCTTAATGTAATCAACGGTTACGCTGCCTGACAAAAACTGCTGGCTGGGAAGAAAACATAGAAGATCAATACACTTAAATAAATAGGTCAGTGGAAAAAGGTGGAAAATAGGAACTTGAAACAATCTGTATTTACCTTAACCTGATCTTCTGCCATCATCATGAGACGAACCTCTGGATGAGTCACCTAGGTTGCGTTCCAAATGGCGACCTATTACCTATAGGGACCAGAGCCCCATTTGTCAAAAGTAGTGCACTACGTAGGGAATAGAGTGCCATTTGTTACGCATCCATAGAATCTTGAAACCAAACAAATGTGACTCGTGCTTGGTGTGAAGGACGTGCTTGGTGTGAAGGACGTGCTTGGTCTGAAGGGCGTGCTTGAGTTCATTAGCAGAGGAAAGGTGGTGGTAAGCTCACCATGGCCTTTACAGCTTCAGCCCTCGCAGCACAGCAGGGCTTCTCTATAAGGAGAGAAGATTTACCCAATGGCCTTTTCTTCAGCACAATCAGGCCTATTCTAGTTTAAGGAGAATGGAAAGATTGTGTAGGGTCAAGTTCATGCTAAGCAATGTCATTCAGAAGCTCCAATAATAGTAAACTGCGAGGGCTTTATTTTTTTTTAAAGAGGGTGTCATTTTGGCCCATTTGGTGTTTCAAACAACATTGTGTAAGGATCACACTATTTGGAGCATTTCTTTGTTATTAAAAAAACGTGTTTAATATTATATGTAGAATATAAAGACCATGAATTGCCATATGAAATACATTTGAACTAGACTGACGGCCAGTCTTGGACCAGGCTACATTTGAACTAGACTGAGGGCCAGTCTTGGACCAGGCTACATTTGAACTAGACTGAGGGCCAGTCTTGGACCAGGCTACATTTGAACTAGACTGAGGGCCAGTCTTGGACCAGGCTACATTTGAATTTGAACTACACTAAAAAAGTGCAGTTTAATAATGAGGTTTGTGGTGGACGTTTCCTCCCAAAACCATCGACAAGTGTACCCATCCCCATAACCCAATTTAAATTGATGTGATTAATCAATGTTATGGGGGGCGGAGGGTTACTTTGACACTCTTGTATGACTCGTCCCTGTGCCAAAGAACACTAAGGTAACCTGCCTAAATGACTACCGACCCGTAGCACTCACGTCTGTAGCCATGAAGTGCTTTGAAAGGCTGGTCATGGCTCACATCAACACCATTATCCCAGAAACCCTAGACCCACTCCAATTTGCATACCGCCCCAACATATCAACAGATGATGCAATCTCCATTGCACTCAACTCTGCCTTTCCCACCTGGACAAAAGGAACACCTATGTGAGAATGCTAGTCATTGACTATAGCTCAGCGTTCAACACCATAGTGCCCTCAAAGCTCATCACTAAGCTAAGGACTCTGGGACTAAACACCTCCCTCTGCAACTGGATCCTGGACTTCCTGATGGGCCGCCCCCAGGTGGTAAGGGTAGGTAACAACACATCCGCCACACTGATCCTCAACACAGGGCCCCTCAGGGGTGCGTGCTCAGTCCCCTTCTGTACTCCTTGTTCACTGATGACTGTATGGCCAGGCACGACTCCAACAACATCATCAAGTTTGTCGACAACACAACAGTGGTAGGCCTGATCACCGACAACGATGCGACAGCCCATAGGGAGGAGGACAACAACCTCTCCCTCAACGTGATCAAGACAAAGGAGATCATTGTGGACTGCAGAAAAAAAGAGGGCCGAGCACACCCCCATTCTCATCGACAGGGCTGTAGTGGAACAGGTTGAGAGCTTCATGTTCCTAGGTGTCCACATCACCAACAAACTATCATGGTCCCAACACACTAAGACAGTCGTGAAGAGGGCACGACAGCCTATTTCCCGTCAGGAGATTGAAAAGATTCGGCCTGGGTCCTCAGATCCTCAAAAGGTTCTGCAGCTGCACCATTGAGAGCATGACTGGTTGCATCACTGCATGGAATGGCGACTGCTCGGCCTCCGACCTCAAGGCACTACAGAGGGCAATGCAAAAGGCCCAGTACATCACTGGGGCAAAGCCTCCTGCTATTCAGGACCTCTATACCAGGTGGTGTCAGAGGAAGGCCCTAAATATGGTCAAAGACTCCAGCCAAGCAGTACAGGAGCACCAAGTCTAGATCCAAGAGTCTTCTAAACAGCTTTTACCCCAAAGCCATAAGACTCCTGAACAGCTAATCAAAGGGCTACCCAGACCCCTCTATTACGCTGCTGCTACTCTGTTTATTATCTATGCATAGTCACTTAAACTTTACGTCAATGTACATATTGCCTCGACTAACCGGTGCCCCTGCACATTGACTCTGTACTGGTACCCCCTGTATATAGCCTCCACATTGACTCGGTACTGGTAGCCCCTGTATAAAGCCTCCACATTGACTCCGGTAACCCCTGTATATAGTCTCCACATTGACTCTGTACCGGTACCCCCCTGTATATAGCCTCCACATTGACTCTGTACCGGTACCCCCCTGTATATAGCCTCCACATTGACTCTGTACCGGTAACCCCTGTATATAGCCTCCACATTGACTCTGTACAGGTACCCCCTGTATATAGCCTCCACATTGACTCTGTACCGGTACCCCCCTGTATATAGCCTCCACATTGACTCTGTACCGGTACCCCCTGTATATAGCCTCCACATTGACTCTGTACCAGTACCCCTGTATATAGCCTCCACATTGACTCTGTACCGGTACCCCCTGTATATAGCCTCCACATTGACTCTGTTCCGGTACCCCCTGTATATAGCCTCCACATTGACTCTGTACAGGTACTCCCTGTATATAGCCTCCACATTAACTCTGTACCGGTACCCCCTGTATAAAGCCTCGCTATTGTTACTTTACTGCTGCTGTTTAATTATTTGTCACTTTTATTTGACATTTTTTACTTAACACATTTTTCTTAAAACTCCTTAAAGAATTGTTGGTTAAGGGCTTCTAAGTAAACATTTGGCACTAGCCTTTAAGGCAGAGTTGCAAAGAAAAAGCTATATCTCAGACTGGCCAATAAAAATAAAAGATTATGATGGGCAAAAGAACACAGACACTGGACAGAGGAACTCTGCCTAGAAGGCTAGCATCCCGGAGTCGCCTCTACTGTTGACACTGAGACTGGTGTTTTGTGGGTACTATTTAATGAAGCTGCCAGTTGAAAACGAGACGCTCTAATGTACTTGTCTTCTTGCTCAGTTGTGCACCGGGGCCTCCCACTCCTCTTTCTATTCTGGTTAGGGCCAGTTTGCGCTGTTCTGTGAAGGGAGTAGTACACAGTGTTGTACGAGATCTCCAGTTTCTTGGCAACTTCTCGCATAGAATAGCCTTCATTTCTCAGAACAAGAATAGGCTAATGAGTTTTAGAAGAGAGTTTTTTGTTTCTGGAGATTTTGAGCCTGTAATCGAACCCACAAATGCTGATGCTCCGGATGCTCAACTGGTCTAAAGAAGGCCAGTTTTATTGCTTCTTTAATCAGAACAACAGTTTTCAGCTGTGCGAACATAATTGCAAAAGGGTTTACTATTGATTAATTAGCCTTTTAAAATGATAAACTTGGATTAGCTAACACAACGTGCCATTGGAACACAGGAGTGATGGTTGCTGATAATGGGCCTCTGTATGCCTATGTAAATATTCCATTAAAAGAATCACCCCTTTCCAGCTACAATAGTCATTGTTACAGAACAATATATATACCACACACACACACACACACACACACACACACACACACACACACACACACACACACACACACAGTATATTTATTATTCACTATTATTAACCACTTGATAAAACACAAATTAACCCCATACAACATAGATTAGGCCCTTGATAAAACATAGATTAGGTCCATGATAAAACATAGATTAGGTCCATGATAAAACATAGATTAGGACCATGATAAAACATAGATTAGGACCATGATAAAACATAGATTAGGACCATGATAAAACATAGATTAGGACCATGATAAAACATAGATTAGGACCATGATAAAACATAGATTAGGACCATGATAAAACATAGATTAGGTCCATGATAAAACATAGATTAGGCCCATGATAAAACATAGATTAGGCCCATGATAAAACATAGATTAGGCCCATGATAAAACATAGATTAGCCCCATGATAAAACAGATTAACCCCATGAAACATAGATTATCCCCTTGATAAAACAGATTAACCCCATAAAACATAGATTATCCCCTTGATAAAACAGATTAACCCCATAAAACATAGATTAACCACATGATGAAAGAGATTAAACCAACAATAAAACATAGATTGGACATCGCTTCCAAAGCGCAGTTGTGCATTTGAAACCCATAAAGAACGAAATCTGTATTTTCTCCACTGTGTTTTAATGGCCTACAGAGCAATGTTTGTGAATCTATTAAATCGCGACCTTGAGTGTGCTCACAAGTGGTGTCCGTTGTCATGGTAACAGGTTGTTTGAGACCCATCCAGAATGCAAAGACGTTTTCTTCCTGTTCCGAGACGTGGAAGACCTGGAGAGGCTGCGGAACAACAAGGAGCTACAAACTCACGGCCTACGGTCAGTGACACCCTTCGCCTCCTCCCTCAACCTCCTCCTATCTCCCTCCTGCCATTCTACCTCCTCCTCTCACCCTCTCATCATCACCCACTTGTCAGATCCCAGATAAGCTCTGAGCACATCCAGAGACGCCAGTGTAGAAGCTGTGAGGACGGTGGGCCCCTTATTTCTTATTGTCTTGGTACATTGACAACACAGCCAACTAGATTCAGAGATGGGGTGAGTTGCACCAAGAGATTGCATTTTTTTTGTAGAGTAAATTAATAAAGTTGGGTCTAGGAAGCACAGCTGTTTGTTTGTTGTGTATTGGGATCCCCATTAGCTTTTGCAGAGGCAGCAGCTATTCATTCTGGAGTCCACGAACAACACAAAACATGACAAGCAACAATCACTGATAGACAAGGACAGTCACACACATTTATAATACAACGATGTACGAACAAACAATTATACAAACAATAAAACTACAAAAATGATGTGTGTGTTAGTGCGTCTGTGTGTGCGTGTTTGTTTGTGTGTTTAGAAGCTGGTTAGAATATGAGATGGCACTCCACAGACATGCACAGAATACCTTACTGCATTCACGTGATAGCCAAGTTTACAGTGTAGTATAACTAGTATAATCTCATCTAGTTTCGAGTGTCGTCATCGTCAAACAAATTGGTAAAATGGCGCTGACGGATGCCGCCTCGAGCTCATACAAAACATTGCAGGTTTCTACTTTTTCTAGTGTTTTTCCTCAAATTGTATTACTTGTTTCGTGCAATACTTCATAAACCCGGGCAGAACAATTGGAATATCAATCCCCACCGCTCCCCCCCTCTGAGATTTTCACTGTACCGTGTAATTACAGTACACCTGCAACCCTGTACATGTGACTATTAAACTTTTAATCTAAATCTAATTTAATATGCCTGTTCTTGAGGTGAATGTGAGTGGACTGATATCACTTGTACCTGCTGCATCCCTGGCAAAAAGGAGACATTTAACCCAGTGTCTGTTGTCTACGTTCCCTCACAGCGCTGTGCTTCAAGTATTGAGCTGTTTCTGACTTCAAGCCTATCAACTCCCAAGCTAGTTAGCAGGGTGCGCGCTAATAGTGTTTCAATCAGTGACGTCACTAGCTCTGAGACCTTGTAGTTGTTCCCCTTGCTCTGCAAGGGCCGCGGCTTTTGTGGAGCAATAGATAAATGTTTCGAGGGTAGCTGTTGTCGATGTGTTCCTGGTTGGAGCCCAGGTAGGGGCGAGGAGAGGGACGGAAGCTATACTGTTACACTGGCAATACTAAAATGCCTATAATAACATCCAATAGTCAAAGGTATATGAAATACAGATGGTATAGAGAGAAATAGACCTATAATTCCTATAATAACTGCAACCTAAAACTTCTTACCTGGGAATATTGAAAACTCATGTTAAAAGGAACCACCAGCTTTCACATGTTCTGAGCAAGGAACTTAAACGTTAGCTTTTTTACATGGCACATATTGCATTTTTACTTTCTTCTCCAACACTTTGTTTTTGCATTATTTAAACCAAATTGAACATGTTTTATTATTTATTTGAGGCTAAATTGATTTTATTGATGTATTATATTAAGTTAAACTAAGTGTTCATTCAGTATTGTTGTAATTGTCATTATTACAAATAAATAAATAAACAAACAAACAAAAATGTCCGATTAATCGGTATCCGAGTTGAAAAATCATAATCGGTCGACCTCTAGACTAAACACACACGGATGAAAGCTACGTTTGCTACCTCCAGCATCAACTTCAGTTGCTTCTTAGTATGACATGTTTTTAAAGGCTCTCTGGTCTCTTTCTATGACCGAGGTAGAAAATCTCTTCTTTCCTTGACTGTCTATTCTAAAGTACTCAGACTATGACTTGGTGGCATGGATACTGAAGAGTTCCTTGAGATCTTCTGATGATGAAATATTTCTGATAGCTCGGTTAATTGAAGCGTGGTGCTAGTATGGGGAGGGGCATGTAACAAGCTACAGTCAAGTCTTTATCTTACAACCTAGACATGTGTACTGTGCATTTACCTATTTAGTTGTAACTGCTGGAGAGCATGGTGCATCTAACCTGACCAGCATTATCATGAGGTACACTTGGTGCCTTCAGGAACACAAACACACGAGTGTCTGCGCTAGTCAATCAGTTGCTAATGCCATAAAACTAAACAGATGTCTCATTCTCCCTTCCATAAATGTCCCTTTAGCTAACAACACAGAAGCTTGCTACTTTGCATTGCCCAATGTCACGGTTCGACTATGTTAGTGTCTGCCTTTCTACGTCTGATCCTGTCTACCTCTGACAATGGTGTTTTGTTCCATGTCTTGAAGGATAATGCACTTCATTGAGAAAAGCGTGGCCAGACTTAATCAGATGGAACGACTGGACCAACTGATCCTAGATCTGGGCAAAAGCCACTATCGTTACAACTCCCCTCCGAAGTACTACATGGTAGGTGCTCAGTCTGTCCTACTCTGTAGGTTTTCTGGCTAATGTGATCTTGTCCACGTGATCTTGTTCCTTTATGACCTTAAAGGCAAAACTAATCCTAGATCAGCACTCAAAATGTTCCATGACTAGAAAATACGGTTCCAGTACTACCGTTGCTTAACAACAGAGCGTGGACTTTCACAGAACAATCATCACCACAGACTAGGGATGTGTGGAGATTTTCTTGCAATCCATCCAGCTTTAATCTTCTCTGTCTAGATAATAACTGCACGATAACGTAATGGAAAATCTGGCTTGCTATTTTGCTGGATGTTGGATCATCAGATAATTCTGAGTCTATTGCTCTCTGTTTATCAAACATTTATGACCTTCCAGGGCCCTAATTATGTCCTTTGGGTTTATTCCAGTACGTGGGGGCAGAGTTTATTCGAGCCGTCCAGCCAATCCTGAAGGACAACTGGACCTCAGAAGTGGAGGAGGCTTGGAAGGTAAACAGTTGATGGGAACATTCCCATCCTAGCTAACAACCATGGTGTGACGATGACCATGAGCCGCCCGTCTGTTCCTTTATCTATGTGGAGAAGCTATTTAACGGTTAAAACACTACTTTATAAGGCCTTAAAATGTCCATCTGGGATTGGGACATGCAGTTTTGGACTTTTAAATTAAATTGAGTTTATTTAGCCATTGAGTCTTGAAAAAATATAACATATTCATGCCTCATAGGCTTAGTTAAACTGTCGTACCCCATCAGTACCCAAAATATAAGCTTGCTTTACTCAATTTGTAAACAATGTAATTGTTAAGACTATAGCTTTAAAATGTTTTTAAACCATAGAGATCCTATTAAATGACATGTAATTAAGTGTTTAAAACTATAATTTTGATTGCATGGATCGTCTGTCCTTGGATACATAACGCATTTCTTCTGCTCTATCTCTCAGCCATTTACCCAACAAAGTAGCAGGGTGTCGGCTTTGTGGTTGTTTGAGTGCCAGATTGCCCTTTTGAAATATTACACAATTCTTTTCTGACTATTTGTACTGGATTGTGGGTAATTCAGTAACGTTGCAACAATGGTTATTGACATGTGTAGTTGTAGAATATAGTGGTAAATATACCCTCCCCATTTCGACCTGTTTGCTTCCGTTTGGTTTATAGTGAATACACCAGTAGAGGCTGCTCAGGGCTCGTAATAATGGCTGGCATGGAGCAAATGGAATGGCATCAAACACATACGAACCATGTGTTTGTTACCATTCTGCCGCTCCAGCCGTTACCACGAGCCCGTCTTCCCCATTTAAGGTGCCACTAACCTCCTGTGAAAACCTGCTTTTCAGCACATCTGTAGGAAAAGACTCAAAGCAATCTGTTCAATACACCCAGAAAACATTTCAAACTGGTTGATTGCTGAATACATGTGCCATTCGCCCACTGTCCTACAGTGTTAAGTATATACTCTGAAGAGCTGTGGTGCTTGTTGAAAGTGCAATAGTATCATTTAATGCTGCAATGTGTAACTTTTTGGGCAACTTGACCAAATTCACATAGAATGTGAGTTATATGCCATTCTCAGTGAAAGAAAGTCTAAGAAGTGGTATGTGTTCTATTTCTATGCTTCCCATTCTTACATTTTGTTTTTGCATCTTTTACTTTCAATTTTGTACACCAGCTTCAAACAGCTGAAAATACAATATTTTGGGGTTATTGAAAAGAACGGTTTAAACGGTTCAATGATTCTTTACACCATTTTTGTTTTGTCACAAACTGAAATTAGGGGACTAAGAATGTTTGCTACCAGGAAATGGTGGAGTTTCTGCATATTGTACTTTCAAATAGCACAGGAAAGACCTACAGTATGACAGTGACCTCTAGTGGATTGACTACATAAATTGTAGGCAATGTGAATTGTGAATGAGGGTTTAATATTTTCCTGAAAATCAAGATATTTTCCTTCCCGAGAAAATTGCAAGAAATTACCAGGCATCCTAGTATTCCTGTTCAAACAGGAAGTGCTATTTAATATAATGCCAGTGGAAAAAAATCAGGCATGATTATACGGTGGTCTAAGGCACTGCATCTCAGTGCTAGTGGTGTCACTACATTCCCTGGTTCGATTCTAGGCTGTATCACAACCTGCTGTGATTGCAAGTCCCATAGGGCGGCGCACAATTGGCCCAGCGTCATCCGGGTTAGGGTTTGGCTGGGGTAGGCTGTTATCGTAAATACGAATTAGTTCTTAACTGACTTGCCTAGTTAAATAACAAAATATCACTGTAAATGGATAAATGTAGCCTAGTGTTTAGAGCGTTAGACTAGTAACCGAAAGGTTGCAAGATCAAATCCCTGAGCTGACAAGGTAAAAATGTTTTTCTGCCCCTGAACAGGCAGTTAACCCACTGTTCCTAGGCTGTCATTGAAAATAAGAATTTGTTCTTAACTGACTTGCCTAGTTAAATAAAGGTAAAATAAAAAACATGTGAGCTAATAGTAGCAGAGATACAGCACCGTGGACAGTGCTGGGGTTGATCAATTGCCCTTGAATCTAAACCCGCCGTGCGCTCGCTTTTGTTAGTGTAACATCATGAAACAATGTTGCAAATCCAGCTAGTTTGGAGATTTGAACATAGCGGTGGGATTGGGGGGGGGGGCTGAGGTGCTGCCAACCCCCCTGAATAATTACAACAAAAAATAAACTAATGTTCTCACAAAAGCAGTGCACTGTTCTTGTATTAGCGGACCGATATAGCCGTCTGTAGCGCAAGCTAAACAAATGATCTGCTGAATCCCCCTCTCTCCACTTACCTCACTATGTTGGGGGTGTAGGCCTGCATGTCAGAACAATCCTACACGTCCTCCAATCACCGGAACATGTTATTGTGCCCTTGTAGATTTAGCATTCTGCCTCGGTGGCATTTCTTTTAGTGAAGCTTTGCCATACAGCAGAAGTGTAAAGGAATGAGCGTTGATGATTAGCAGATCAGAGACGGCTGTAGTAGAGAAGACAAATTTAAACATGACATATAATTTAACAGCTTCATTTCACGTCACACTGTTCATAGAAATAATTCATTATAATTGACCGGTTTCTCTCAATTATTTATCTCAAGAAACAGGTTTCTCCGTAGCCCGGTTCCCGTTATTAAACCCTGATGTGAATATGGTTGTAGGCCCACAGTTATCTACTTTAGCTATCTCCTTTTCTCCATATCCATTTCTCACTATGAGAAAAATGTTTCACCGTCTCATAGGCATACAATGTCACCTTTGTAAGCTATTTACCAGATGTAACACACTAATTGCATAAATGTACACCACTGTGGTCGTGTCTACACGCTTACATTGCGACTTCTGCTATCAGATTACAAACATCGCATTGAAAAGAGGGGTCTAGATGCACAAAAGTCGCTTTGTGGTCTGTTTGTGTTCAGATCAAGCTGACCACTTCAGGAGGTGGTCAGGGATGCATTGTGTGTGAATTTATTATTTGACCCTGCTGGTCATCTATGAACATTTTGAACATCTTGAAGATCGATCTGGCTTTAATGGCCATGTACTCTTATAATCTCCACCAGCCAGAAGATGACTGGCCACCCCTCAGAGCCTGGTTCGTCTCTAGGTTTCTTCCTAGGTTCCTGCCTTTCTATGGAGTTTTTACTAGCCACCGTGCTTCTACATCTGCATTGCTTGCTTGCAGTGGGCAGCGGCATCAGAACTCCTCGCACAAGTCTCCTAAAAACTAGTTTTTTTGGGACTGAACAGCACATTTTCATTATAACATTGAAGGAAATATGTTCCTAGCGTGTGAGGAACATGTTTGCTGGCCTCATATTATTATTATTTTTTGATTGGCTAGAGTAAGGCTAACCCGTTTGCAATCTCTTTAGCGTTCGTTGAAAGCTTGCTGGCTAGTTAAAGAGGTTAGCTGGCTAGTTAGCTACTGGCATCAGTTGTTGTGTTACTATCATATCTGGCCTATTCCACCATTTTGTAGAATGCATACTGACATTTGAATATAGAGCGGGATAAAGAATCACACTGTGGACCCGGTAGACACATCTAAATGTCAGTGTAGATGCATGATGCGTTCGGAATACCATGATCAGAATACCATGATCAGAATTCTATGATCAGAACTCCATGATCAGAATACTAAAGCTGTATGAACTGTCAAGTCTAGACACAGCCTTGGATCAGGAGAAGTCCTATCACAAAACACCTGGGCCTGAATAGCTGTAGGCTAGGGAATGATGGATGAAATTATACAAGATAGGCATCTTCAGACATAGACCCTACATACAAATGATGCTTCTGGAATTTCAATTAGCACTTGAGACTGAATCTTGTACTGTACTTGCTCTTGTCTCAACCAATGAAATAGAGACAGAAAGACGCCATTTAGTAACACAATTGCACTGAACAAAAATCTAAACTCAACAGGTAAAGTGTTGGTCCCATGTTTCATGAGCTGAAATAATATATCCCAGAAATGTTCCATACGCACAAAAAGCTTATTTCTCTCAAATGTTGTTCACAAATTTGTTTACATCCCTGTTAGTGAGCATTTCTCCTTTGCAAAGATAATCCATCCACCTGACAGGTGTGACATATCAAGAAGCTGATTAAGCAGCATGGTCATTACACAGGTGCACCTTGTGCTGGGAACAATAAAAGGATATTTTAAAATGTGCAGTTTTGTCATAAAACACAATGCCACAGATGGCTCAAGTTGAGGGAGCGTGCAATTGGCATTCTGACTGCAGGAATGTCCACCAGAGCTGTTCCCAGAGAATTATAATGTTAATTTCTCTACCATAAGCCATGTCATTTTAGAGAATTTGACAGTACGTCCAACCGGCCTCAAAACTGCTGATCAAGTGTAACCACGGCAGCCAAGGACCTCCACATCCAGGATCGTCTGAGACCAGCCACTCGGACAGCTGATGAAACTGTGGGTTTGCACAATTGAAGAATTTCTGCACAAACTGTCAGAAACTGTCTCAGGGAAGCTCATCTGTCAGCTCATCATCCTCACCAGGGTCTTGACCTGACTACAGTTCGGTGTCGTAACCGACTTCAATGGGTAAATTCTCACCTTCGATGACCACTGGCACGCTGGAGAAATGTGCTCTTCACGGATGAATCCCGGTTTCAACTGTACCGGGCAGATGGCTGACAGCGTGTATGGCATCATGTGGGTGAGCGGTTTGCTGATGTCAATGTTGTGAACAGAGTGCCCCAGGGTGGTGGTGGGATTATGGTATGGGCAGGCATATGCTACGGACAACGAACACATTTGCATTTTATCAATGGCAATTTCAGATACCGCAATGAGATCCTGAAGCCCATTTTCGTGCCATTCATCCAACGCCATCACCTCATGTTTCAGCATGATATTGCACGGCCTCATGTTGCAAGGATCTGTATACAATTTCTGGGAGGTGAAAATGTCCCAGTTCTTCCATGGCCTGCATACTCACCAGACATGTCACCCATTGAGCATGTTTGGGATGCTCTGGATCGACGTAGACGACAGTGTGTCTAGCAACTTTACATTTCCATTGAAGAGGAGTGGGACAACACTCCACAATCAACAGCCTGATCAACTCAATGCGAAGGAGATGTGTCACGTTGCATGTAGCAAATGGTGGTCACACCAGATACTGACTGGTTTTCTGATCCACTCCCCTACCTTTTTTAAAGATACTGTATCTGTGACCAGCAGATGCACATCTGTATTCCCAGTCATGTGAAATCCATAGATGAGAGCCTAATGAATTTATTTCAATTGGCTGATTTTTGAAATTGTTTGAAATTGTTGGATGGTGTGTTCAGTGTATACTGTAATATCTTGAATAGGCTGAGCTCAGGCTTTTATCTCCAGGATGTTTAAGGCCCTTGCCCTCATAGTTGCAGGCCTTTATCAGCTTGGCATTTAGCTATAAGAGCACATTTGTAATCCAGCAGAGTTGTGCTGAAAACATGTTGCCAGTATGATGTTTTATTTTTCTGTGTTGTTATTCACTAAGTAAAAGGCTTTTTTTGTCTCCATTAACAAGAGCACCAGGAACATCCAGGGGGAAAACTGAAAGCCCTGAGCATATTCAATGTTGTGCTGTGTTAATGGGACAACAGAGTTCAGTTTTTGACTAAAATTCATTCGGACATCTCAAAAGGACTGCCATGTATACTGTATACCAGTGGTTCCCAACCTTTTTCGGTTACTGTGCCACCAACTGATTTTTGCTCTGCCCAGAGTACACCTGAAGTAACCCCTCATGTGCATTTTATCAGTAAGCCTATGGTCTCATGAGTCTTCTCATGTACCCCCTGTGGATAGGACAAGTACCCCCAGGGTCCTAGTACCCCTGGTTGGGAACCACTGCTGTATTTACCCTATAATAGAGCAGTAGATGTCTATTCCATGTCTTATGTGTTGACCTTCATGTTGTCCCACAGACGTTGTTCCTGTACATCACCAGTATCATGAAGCAAGGCTATGTGGAAGAGGAGAAGAACCAGAGGAACACCATGGCCAACACCAGGAGAGAGAGACCAGAGAAGAGGCTCAATGTCATCTAGGAGCAGCCTACTCTCCAGTCAACTTGTACAGTGCATTCGGAAAGTATTCAGACCCCTGGCCTTTTTCCACATTGTGTTTCATTACAGCCTTATTCTACAATATATTAAATAAATAAAAACATATCATCAATCTGCAAACAATACTCCATAAGGACAAGGCAGAAACCGGTTTAGAACTTTGTGAAAATGTATTTAGTAAAACAGAAATACCTTTACATAAGTATTCAGACCCTTTGCTATGAGACTAGAAATTGAGCTCAGGTGCATTCTGTTTCCATTGATCATCCTTGAGATGCTTCTACAAATTGAAGTCCACCTGTGGTAAATTCAATTGATTGGACATGATTTGGAAAGACACACACCTATCTATATAAGTTCCCACAGTTGACAGTGCATGTCAACCAAGCCATGAGGCCGAAGGAATTGTCCGTTGAGCTCCGAGACAGGACTGTCCTTAGGCACAGATCTGGGGAAGGGTACCAAAAAAGCTTTAAAGGTCCCCAAGAACACAGTGGCCTCCATCATTCTTTAATGGAAGAAGTTTGGAACCACCAGGACTCTTTGTAGAGATGACTGCCCGGCCAAACTGAGCAATCGGGGGAGAAGGGCCTTAGTCTGGGAGGTGACCAAGAAACACGATGGTCACTCTGACAGAGCTCCAGAGTTCCTCTGTGGAGATGGGAGAACCTTCCAGAAGGACAACCATCTCTGCAGCACTCCACCAATCAGGCCATTACGGTAGAGTGGCCAGACAGAAGCCACTCCTCAGTAAAAGGCACATGACAGCCTGCCGGATTTTGCGAAACGGCACCTAAAGGACTTTCAGACAATGAGAAACAAGATTCTCTGGTCTGACGAAACCAAGATAGAACTCTTTGGCCTGAATGCGAAGCGTCACGTCTGGAGGAAACCAGGCACCATCCCAACTGTGAAGCATGGTGGTGACAGCATCATGCTGTGGTTGTTTTTTCAGAGTTGGGACTGGATGACTAGCCAGGATCGAGGGAAAGATGAACGGAGCAAAGTACAGAGAGATCCTTTTTATTTATTTAAAAAAAAATGTTTTACCTTTATTTAACTAGGCAAGTCAGTTAAGAACAAATTCTTATTTTCAATGAAGGCCTAGGAACAGTGGGTTAACTGCCTGTTCAGGGGCAGAACGACAGATTTGTACCTTGTCAGCTCGGGGGTTTGAACTTGCAACCTTCCGGTTACAACGCTCTAACCACTAGGCTACCCTGCCGCCCCCACTAGGCTACCCTTGCCGTCATCCTTGATGAAAACCTGCTCCAGAGCGCTCAGGACCTCAGACTGGGGCGAAGGTTCACCTTCCAACAGGACAACAACTCTAAGCACACAGCCAAGACAACGCAGAAGTGGCTTCGGTACAAGTCTCTGAATGTCCTTGAGTGGCTCAGCCAGAGCCCGGACTTGAACTGAATCGAACATCTGTGGAGAGACCTGAAAATAGCTGTGCAGCAACGTTCCCCATCCAACCTGACAGAGCTTGAGAGGATCTGCAGAGAAGAATGGGAGAAACTCCCCAAATACAGCTGTGCCAAGCTTGTAGTTTCATAACCAGGAACAAGGGTGTAATTGCAGCCAAAGGTGCTTCAACAAAGTACTGAGTAAAGGGTCTGAATACTTATGTACATTTTTTATTTTTAATACATTTGCAAAACATTCTATGGGCTATTGTGTATAGATTGATGAGGGTGGAAAAAATAATTGAATCCATTTTAAAACAAAGCTGTAAAGTAACAATATGTGGAAAAAGCCTAGGGGTCTGAATACTTTCCGAATGCACTGTATATGGATTCATTAAAGTATAGGCCAACACTACCAGGGTCGTATTCATTAGGGCATCCAATAGAAAATGTTTTGAAATGTTTCGCAATGAAACATTAAAATGAGTGTTTCCTATTGGACAAGTCCCAGGAAATCCCTGCATATTTCAGTCTGTTTTCTTCCATTTTCTGCCTAATGAATATTACCCAGATGTCTGCTAGATGGTGCGTTCAAAACAACTGGGAATGAATCAAAAGCTCAGACGGGGAAAATTTGTGACGTCAGTGATCTTCAGGTTGGAGAAGTCAGAGCTAGCTCTAGGATGATAATTCCGATTGGATGCGTTGGGTGTCTGAGAGATTATAGCCTCTAATTATTTAACCATGAATGTGCACTTTTCAAAATATATCTCCAGTCAACGTTGTTGCTAGCACGTGCACCCAAAATATAGCGTACCCTCTGGGTTAACTTGGTTTGAGTTTACGAAAACAGATTTAATACGACTACTAGTGTCATCCCAGATGAGGAATAAGACACTATTTCGGAGCACGTGTAATGTTTGCCAAAGTACAAAGTAATTACACACGCACTCTACACACACATACACATGGATTTTGTATTGTAGATATGTGATAGTAGAGTAGTGGCATGAGGGCTCCCACTTAATGTGTTGTGAAGTGTTATTGAAATGTACATGTCATGTAATATTTGTAATTGTATAGAACTGCCTTAATGTTGCTGCACCCCAGGAAGAGAATGGGATCCTTAATCAATACAAATGACTAGTTGTTACACAGGAGTTAGCTAGTTAAAATGAAGTGTATCTTGAGGAGTAATTACTTACACAGTACATTACCCGTTCTGACAACCTTGCCATTTTTTATGTTTCTGGAAGTGCCATCCAAGTCAGACAATAAACACACTAGTGCACCATAGAGCACATTATTTTCTTTAGAACTATAGAGGAGGAGAAGTAAAAGTAAACTACTTAAGTAGTACTTAAAGATTTGTGTAATTTCAGCCAGTAGTTTTGAAAGTGGAGCTCATGAGCCAAAAAAGTGGTTCCCGTTATTTGTGTACCGCGTCATCAAATTGTGCCCTACGTCATCAATGTCGTGTGATATGTTACGTCCTGCAAAAAATAAATAATAATATTTGTGTTTGTGGAATTAGTATGATAAGTCATAAATCCAATTTGTGCTATACTGTATATTATACATTTGTTGTGCTTAAGATCCGGTACTTTAGTTTACACCACTGCCGATAGCATCCAAACACCATGTTGCAGCCTGCATAAACATGATATGCGTTGGCCAACTGAGAACCGATCTCCTCATTGACACACCTCTGCTTACATCGCCAGGTAGGTAGTAAGTTAACAACTGTGACAAAGGTTGGGATCCCTTGTGCATGCGCTGGGTGTCTGAGTGATTATAGCCTGTTTAAAAGGCTCTAATTAATTAGCCATGAATGTGCACTGTTCAAAATATATCACCAGTCAACGTTGTTGTTAGCACTTGCCCCCAAAATAAAGTGTATTATCTGGGTTAACTTGATTGAGTTAACGAAAAGAGATCTAATATGAGTGTAATTCCAGATGAGAAATAGGACACTATTTCAAAGCATAGTACATGTAATGTTTGCTTAAGTACAAAATCTGTAGCCTTTAGAATGGTGAGTAACCTAGATAGCTCATTTAGAAAAACTGGATTGTCTTGTAACAATGGATCAACAACTGTCTTCATATGTTTCTTGTAAGCATTTTCCCATCCTTTCACTTCTGTATTTCATCACTAGGTGGAGACATTGGCCACTGCACATCACACCTTGAGTACTAGTATGGTCTAACACTGTATCTCCACCAGCTGAAGAGTTTGATCTGAAATGGTCTTCCCCATGCCCTATATGAACTTGTCCATTCCCTTTGGATTATTCTGAAGAAGGCCAAAACGTCAATCTTTTAAACTTGTCTAAGAAAACGAAAAAGAAAAAGATGAGCGAGCGTTGCGCCTTTTCCTGTCCAAATCAAAATCAAATCAAATGTATTTATATAGCCCTTCGTACATCAGCTGATATCTCAAAGTGCTGTACCGAAACCAAGCCTAAAACCCCAAACAGCAAGCAGTGCAGAAGCACGAAAAGAGACTTTTAGATTCCACCTCTAATCATGTTGGTTGGTTGAGCACCTTTGTCTTCTGTATCGTGGAAAACAACAGATGAGAAATGTGGAATGTGTTGAAGTGCCAGATAGAGGCTGAAGTGTGAGGTTGGGGTGGGATGCGGGCTTGCCACATGTTTCAGCGAACTTCAATGTGAAAGTAATCCCGATGATAAGTTGTGCGAGTTCATTAAAAGTTTTGACCACATGAAATCACATTCGACAACGCTTGACAATGATTCTAGCTAAGAATGAAACATTGTTTTCCCTGAGAAAATGCAATTCTGTTAAAACCTGTTGGTACTAGGGGGCAGTATTTTCATTTTGGGAAAAAAAAAACGTTCCCGTTTTAAATGGGATATTTTGTCAGGACAAGATGCTAGAATATGCATATACTTGACAGCTTTGGATAGAAAACACTCTGTAAAGATATGGTCTTTGAGTATAACAGAACTGATGTTGCAGGCGAAAGCCTGAAAAAAATCCAATCCGGAAGTGCCTCATGTTTTGAAAGCGCTGCGTTCCAATGAGTCCCTATTGAGCTGTGAATGTCCTATCAACGAGCTTACACTTTCTGCGTATTCCCCAAGGTGTCTATAGCATTGTGATGTAGTTTTACGCATTTATGTTGAAGAATAGCCGTAGGCGGCTACATTGCGTAAGTGGTCACATGATGGCTCCCAGGGTGACTCTCGAGTAAAAAACAGAGGTAGCCATTACTCCAATCGGTCCTACTGAAAAACTAATTGTCGAATAGATATTATACACAACGTTTGCCATGTTTCTGTCGATATTATGGAGCTAATTTGGAATATTTTTCGCAGTTTTCGTGACTGCAATTTCCGGGCGATTTCTCAGCCAAACGTGAAGAACAAATGGAGCTATTTCGCTGACAAAAATAATCTTTTTGGGAAAAAATGAACTTTGGCTATCTACCTGGGAGTCTCGTGAGTGAAAACATCCAAAGTTCATCAAAGGTAAACTATTTCATTTGATTGCTTTTCTGATTTTCGTGACAAGGTTGTCTTCTGCTAGCAAAGCATAATGCTATGCTAGTCTATGATAAACTTACACAAATGCTTGTCTAGGTTTGGCTGTAAAGAATATTTTGAAATCCTGAGATGACAGGGTGATTAACAAAAGGCTAAGCTGTGTTCCAATATATTTCACTTGTGATTTTCATGAATAGGAAGATTTTCTAGGAAGATTTGTGTCCGTTGCGTTATGCTAATTAGTGTCAGGCGATGATTACGCTCCCGGACCCGGGTTTGAGAGTCACAAGAAGTTGTCACAGTTGGAGGGATGATCAGGAATAAGGCCAACATTCAGTCAGATCAAGCGTTAATCGGTGTTATGATAATGATTGGTTGTACGGTGGTGGCTAGATGGAGTACAGCTCCATCTAGTTGTCTTGTTGGGATAACAGTTGTTAGTTCTCCTAACCTGCTGTGTTAGTTCTCCTAACCTGCTGCGTTAGTTCTCCTAACTAGCTTTTAGCTAGTTGAAAAGCGATGCAAATGTGCAAATTGTTTTGCTAGACGTCTGGCAAAACAAAACCCATATGCATCTGGTGGACATCCGGCATTTAGCTTTGTTCACAATACCCATAATCACTCCATTAAGATGTGCCAGATGTCATGCATATTAATGGAGACTTCCACTGAAAACGCAACGCCCACTTGCGGTTGAAGGCACCTTTGCAAAACGGACACATTTGTCCTTTACCTGAGATGTCTACAGAGTGTCAGGTAACACAGTCTCCTTTACACGTTGTCTACACAGAGTCAGGTTTTGCTGCTTCCCAGCTGTCTGTAGGTGAGGCCTCTTCTCTCTGCATCTGTCTGGGTTCTGCTGCTCCCCAGCTGCCTGTGGATGAGGTCTCTTCCCTCGGCATCTGTCTGGGTTCTGCTGCTCCCCAGCTGCCTGTGGATGAGGTCTCTTCCCTCGGCATCTGTCTGGGTTCTGCTGCTCCCCAGCTGCCTGTGGATGAGGTCTCTTCCCTCGGCATCTGTCTGGGTTCTGCTGCTCCCCAGCTGCCTGTGGATGAGGTCTCTTCCCTTGGCATCTGTCTGGGTTCTGCTGCTCCCCAGCTGCCTGTGGATGAGGTCTCTTCCCTCGGCATCTGTCTGGGTTCTGCTGCTCCCCAGCTGCCTGTGGATGAGGTCTCTTCCCTCGGCATCTGTCTGGGTTCTGCTGCTCCCCAGCTGCCTGTGGATGAGGTCTCTTCCCTCGGCATCTGTCTGGGTTCTGCTGCTCCCCAGCTGTATTTATCCACATTGTGCAATAAGTTAGTGAGAGCCTCAATAATAATATTTGTATTTATCCACATTGTGCAATAAGTTAGTGAGAGCCTCAATAATAATATTTGTATTTATCCACATTGTGCAATAAGTTAGTGAGAGCCTCAATAATAATATTTGTATTTATCCACATTGTGCAATAAGTTAGTGAGAGCCTCAATAATAATATTTGTATTTATCCACATTGTGCAATAAGTTAGTGAGAGCCTCAATAATAATATTTGTATTTATCCACATTGTGCAATAAGTTAGTGAGAGCCTCAATAATAATATTTGTATTTATCCACACATCCAGGAAAATTGGTTTCGGTTTCAGTCATGTCTTTGGTCACGTTAATCTCGAGTCATCTAGCTTTCAACCTAACCTTCATGAGTTTAAGGACCTGACATTGAAATGGGTTTAGAATATCTATTGAGGAAATGGAATGGATGTGAGAGGATCCAGGAGAGGAATGAGAATGGATCGGATAAAGCAGATGGCTGCAGATGAAGATTCCAGGGGGTGGACTTTAGAGCTTGGCTTGGAGTCGCAGGTAGACATACTCAGGCCGTGGTTGTCGGGCTGCTGTGGTGATGGCAATCCTCAAAAAGAGAACGCCAAGTTAGTCATACCCTGAAGAGGAAGGAAGCTGTTCTGTACTGCAGGCACTGAATAGTTGTCAATATAGTTGAAATAGTACAGGCATATGGACGACATGCCAATGGAGTGACCCAACCTTAGACCCCAGGAGAGCAAGCAGAAGAGAGTGTGGCAAAAACTCCAATGAAGGAAGAAAGACAATCCTATTTTTGTTGGTTGGGTAGGATTCCGTTTTTTTGAGGTAGATTGTGTCTGAAATGAGTGAGTTAAAGCAGGTTCCAGGCAAGGGGTGGCAACCACAGTCAACTGTCCGGAGAGAGGGAGAAGTAGTTTAGTGGACGAAAAGGGGCGCGAGGAATAGAACAATCATGGCTGGACAGACGGCATGCAATGCCAAGAAGCTGCTGGCATTTCTAGAGTGAGAAGAGGCCGGTCTGCAGGGTAATAGGATGAGGCCAATATAATAGTTCATTTGTAACAAACTGATGCAATCTGATACTGTGTGGCCTGCCGTCACATGGACTGTGACACACGTGAGTGACCCTGGACAAGTTCATGAAAATGGTATACTGACGTGTCCAACAGTTATCAATTACCCTTAACATGAATGAAAGGAATACTCAACGTACAAACGGACGCAGGTACGATATTATGACAAAATATTACAATTAACTTGCTAAGCAGAGAACTTAGCAAAGCTTCATAAGGCTCGTCTCGCACATTGTTGTACAACATGCACTACATAGCAAAATGTCACGGATCCCTCCGGAACATTCATTACGTACACCTGTCCCCTATTCCCACTGATTAGTACTTGTAAAAGTGTGCCCTTTGGTTTCCATTGGGATATTGAATATTGTTACAGTGTCTGTTGGAGAGTGTGAGTACCTGTGCTGTTTGTTTTGGACTTTCGTGCCATTGTGGATTGCGCAGATTACGGGTCTCGTCCCGTGTGTTAATCATTGTGCGCTTTTGTTTGGGTTTCAACCCTGTGTGTTGTATACAAAAACCCATATTACGCATTCCTGCGCCTGTCTCCCGATCCTTCATACCAACGTGACAAAAGAGGTTTAATTAAGTTGGGTGCCAGTCTTGATTGAGAGAGAGGACTGGTGTAGAGGTTGATTAGCAATGAGTTGCAGCTAATGCTTGTTGAGAAGCTGTGTTCAAGGCAACTAGTTAATATGGTTGCATTCAAGTCTGGTCCTCTCTCCTGATTTGTTTTTTTAAACCTTTTCTCTTAAATGGATTCTCCAGTACTTTTTAGCCAGTAGTTCTGAAAGTAGAGCTCACAAGCCTACAATTGGATACTACATCACATATGTGCAGATTTGTGCACCACATTCTCTCTCTGCTTTGGGTGTATCTTGTTAACTGACATTCTTATGGCGAGCGGCTGATGCTCATTGGTTGAACTTGAATTGCTAGGGGGCTGGCCCACGTGGGGAAAATGTATGGAAAAGGGTGCAGAACAGCTTCTGAAAAAATATTTGATTTGAAACTACGGATTTTGTGGCGAATTAAAAGGTAAGATGCATGTTTGAACTGCACATTGAGCTGCACTTCAGCCCAAAGTGGGAGGTTTAAAAAATACTTAGTAGTCGCCAAAGATCCAGAGCATGTCTTTAATCATTGACGGGAATGGAGGATTTCTTCTAGAGTCCCTACCACACTTTTCTGTGCGACATCCTCAATGTCTCAGGTCATTGAGGTGTTTTATTTACTTTTTATTTGTGGCTCCCGAAATGGCTCACTGAATAAATCAACACCTCCAATTTTACTATTCAGTATCCACTGAAGTCTCAAAGGACTGTTATGTGACAATAACAGTAATTGAGTTGGCAAGACAACAGCCTACAGATCTACATAACAAGAGAACCATTGTTTAAACTAAACTTGTACAAAAGCATTTTCATTCAAAATAAGGAGGAAATGGTTAAAGCACCGTCTAATTAATGTACTTAATGTCCTTAATTGTCCTATGTCAGAATGTGAGGCACGGCATGTTTCTTTATACTTCACAGCCCATATGTCACTCTAATCCATGTGTCAAACTCATTCCACGGAGGGAGGGACGATTGCCTGCGGGTTTAAATACTGGTCTACTGCTGTGATATATATATACCCAAGGCTGACCTGGGATCAGTGATTGTGACTTCACGCTCCAGACCGGACACTGGGGATCTGGTGAAGACCAGCAGGGTTTAAATACTGGTCTACTGCTGTGATATATATATACCCAAGGCTGACCTGGGATCAGTGATTGTGACTTCACGCTCCAGACCGGACACTGGGGATCTGGTGAAGACCAGCAGGGTTTAAATACTGGTCTACTGCTGTGATATATATATACCCAAGGCTGACCTGGGATCAGGCTAATCACATAAACTGTGCGTGCGTCACAGGAGGTTGAAGTACCTTAATTGGGGAGGAAGGGCTTGTGGTAATGACGCGGAATACTTTCTATGTTTGATGCCATTCCATTCACTCCCTTCCAGCCATTATTATGAGCCGTCCTCCCCTCAGCAGCCTCTGCTGGTGTGTGTGTGTATGTGTATGTGTATATGTATGTGTGTGTGTGTGTGTGCGTGTGTGTGTGTGTGACTCCAGATCAAAGTGTAATCCAGAGGAAGTCAGACACTGGCCTCTGGGGAGAACATGAAACATGAAACCCATGAACTCTCCAGAGGGAGAGCAACCAGCTAGCTAGTGTAAGTGATTTCTCTGATACACTCCTTTAGCTAGGACCCTTTCATCCAGACTGATGGTAAAGACACCGACTGCATCCCAAATGGCTTCCTAATGCCTATACAATGGTCTACTTTTGAACTGGGCCCAGGGTAGTGGGGATCGGGTCCAAGTAGAATGTATGCATGACACCTCCGTGGAATGAGTCTGACACTCCTGCTCTAATCAATGCTCTGGACAAGTCCCTGTTTGTACGATCTTGATAGCATGGTTGTTTCTGTGAAGGTTATGAGTCAATCAGCCCATTGTAGAAAAGGGGTAGATGACTTGTTTTTAAAGAAATCTATGAACTCAGCAAAATAAAAATCGTCTGTTTTTCAGGACCCTGTTTTTCAAAGATAATTCGTAAAATTTCAAATAACTTCATAGATGTTCATTGTAAAGGGTTTAAACACTGTTTCCCATGCTTGTTCAATGAACCATAAACAATTAATGAACATGCACCTGTGGAACGGTCTTTTAGACACTAACAGTTTACAGACGGTAGGCAATTAAGGTCACAGTTATGAAAACTTAGGACACTAAAGAGGCCTTTCTCTTGACTCTGGAAAAACACCAAACGAAAGATGCCCAGGGTCCCTGCTCATCTGCGTGAATGTGCCTTAGGCATGCTGCAAGGAGGCATGAGGACTGCAGATGTGGCCAGGGCAATAAATTGTAATGTCCGTACTGTGAGATGCCTAAGACAGATGATCGTCCTCGCAGTGGCAGACCATGTGTAACAACACCTGCATAGGATCGGTACAATCCGAACATCACAACTGCGGGACAGGTACAGGATGGCAACAACTGGTGCAGTCCATGAGGAGGAGATGCACTGCGGTACTTAATGCAGCTGGTGGCCACACCAGATACTGACTGTTACTTTTGATTTTGACCCCCCTTTGTTTAGGGACACATTATTCCATTTCTGTTAGTCACATGTCTGTGGAACTTGTTCAGTTTATGTCTCAGTTGTTGAATCTTATGGTCATACAAATATTTAAACATGTTAAGTTTGCTGACAATAAACGCAGTGAGAGAACATTTATATATACTGCAAGTGTGTCCACTGGCACTAATAATTGTGTTAATTGACTGACAAAATGGGAAAATACCATTTATGAAATTTGAAAAAAGGGTCACCTGAATCTTGGCGTGGAATTGTGGTTTCTATATGTTTAACACCGTTCCATTTATTCCATTCCAACCGTTGCAATGAGCCCATCCTCCTATAGCTCCTCTCACCAGTCTGCTCTGGAATATAGATAGTATCCTAGATGGAATATGAAGCAACAGTCCAGTCATTTGCTTGATCATCTACTCAGAGTACAATCCATCTTCAAGTTAATCCTTTGTCCATTTCCCAGTTAAGTATGTAGTTCTTACACTTTCAGCTAGACCCCTCTCACCACTGTACATACCACAGGAGGTTGGTGGCACCTTAATTGGGGAGTATGTGCTCGTGGTAATGGCTGGAGCGGCTGTCCTCCCCTTCAGCAGCCTCCACTGGTCCATAGTCTTTCTTGTGGAAGGGCAACAGAGAAGTAAGCAGCCTTTCTTGCAGATTGTCCTTGTTTCCCATCAGGCATAAGCACTGCTGTCATTGTGCGTTTCAAAGTAAACCCCACCCGTCACGTGCGGCACACAGAAAGCAGGCTGACTAGGGGAAGTGAAGGCTTCATTGGTCTCTAGGGGCTCATTTCGCCCCACACTGCTCTGGAAAATACAACAAAGACAGTATGAGACCCTGTTCTAGCAAACATTACTGAATCTCCAGTATTGAAATGGTCCATCCTGACTCATTGCTGTAACTGTATAATATAATAATCACACTTATAGATCACCACAGAAAAGAGATTAGATCAGCTAAAAAAAAAGTTGTACTATATATATTGAAAACATAACAAGTGAACTGTGATGTTCGCTGGAATAATTATCGGACCAAACTGCAGCGCGATAAGGTTTCCACATAATATATTAGAAAGTGAAACTTAGCTAAACAATAAACTAACAACGAACCGTGACTACAGAGGTGCTGCGTGCATTAACTCAAAAACAATATCCCATAAAACACAGGTGGGAAAAATGATGCTTAAATATGATCCCCAATTAGAGACAACGATAGCCAGCTGCCTCTAATTGGGAATCATACCGAACACCAACATAGAAAAACTAAACTAGAACCCCACATAGAAAATAACTAGAATACCCCCCCAGTCACACCCTGACCTACTATACCATAGAAAAACAAAGGCTCTCTATGGTGGGGCGGCAGGGTAGCCTAGTGGTTAGAGCGTTGGACTAGTAACCGGAATAAAGGTCAAATTAAAAAAAATGTAAATGGTCAGGATGTGACATGAACAATAGGCTGTACACAAGACTCAATAGTGATGGTTGTTTCAGATGAGGAATGTTTCTGTTTTTTATCTTGCATGAATCGTTTCCCGGAGCTCAGTAGACATGCTGCCAGAGTAGTTTGTGCTGCCAAGAGTATTCCCTGTAGTACTGTATGCCAGATTGGTTAACATAACACACAACGCATAGCTAGGGATATTATTCCGCTCTCTCAATTGACAGACACGGTTGGGATGAGGTCACCAACTCGGCTCCATTTTTAATTAAGGCATTTTCAGAAACGTTAAGTGTTTAAATATCACTTCCCCCCCGAGTGTCTGTGTTTGATCTCTTTTAATGTCTATTTTGGGGGAGAGTGGTGGTAACTTGTGGTAACTTGTATCTGGACAGAGGGAACTCTGATGCTATCTATGTGGTTGTATGATCTCTATGGTAACTTGTATCTGGACAGAGGGAACTCTGATGTACTATATGGTTGTATGATCTCTGTGGTAACTTGTATCTGGACAGAGGGAACTCTGATGCTATCTATATGGCTGTATGATCTCTGTAGTAACTTGTATCTGGACAGAGGGAACTTCTAACTTGTACCTGGACAGAGGGAACTCTGATGCTATCTATATGGTTGTATGATCTCTGTGGTAACTTGTATCTGGACAGAGGGAACTCTGATGTACTATATGGTTGTATGATCTCTGTGGTAACTTGTATCTGGACAGAGGGAACTCTGATGCTATCTATATGGTTGTATGATCTCTGTGGTAACTTGTATCTGGACAGAGGGAACTCTGATGCTATCTATATGGTTGTATGATCTCTATGGTAACTTGTATCTGGACAGAGGGAACTCTGATGTACTATATGGTTGTATGATCTCTGTGGTAACTTGTATCTGGACAGAGGGAACTCTGATGCTATCTATATGGTTGTATGATCTCTGTGGTAACTTGTATCTGGACAGAGGGAACTCTGATGCTATCTATATGGTTGTATGATCTCTGTGGTAACTTGTACCTGGACAGAGGGAACTCTGATGCTATCTATATGGTTGTATGATCTCTGTGGTAACTTGTATCTGGACAGAGGGAACTCTGATGCTATCTATATGGTTGTATGATCTCTGTGGTAACTTGTATCTGGACAGAGGGAACTCTGATGCTATCTATATGGTTGTATGATCTCTGTGGTAACTTGTATCTGGACAGAGGGAACTCTGATGCTATCTATATGGTTGTATGATCTCTGTGGTAACTTGTACCTGGACAGAGGGAACTCTGATGCTATCTATATGGTTGTATGATCTCTGTGGTAACTTGTATCTGGACAGAGGGAACTCTGATTGATGTATCTATATGGTTGTATGATCTCTGTGGTAACTTGTATCTGGACAGAGGGAACTCTGATGCTATCTATATGGTTGTATGATCTCTGTGGTAACTTGTACCTGGACAGAGGGAACTCTGATGCTATCTATATGGTTGTATGATCTCTGTGGTAACTTGTATCTGGACAGAGGGAACTCTGATGTACTATATGGTTGTATGATCTCTGTGGTAACTTGTATCTGGACAGAGGGAACTCTGATGTACTATATGGTTGTATGATCTCTGTGGTAACTTGTATCTGGACAGAGGGAACTCTGATGCTATCTATATGGTTGTATGATCTCTGTGGTAACTTGTATCTGGACAGAGGGAACTCTGATGCTATCTATATGGTTGTATGATCTCTGTGGTAACTTGTATCTGGACAGAGGGAACTCTGATGCTATCTATATGGTTGTATGATCTCTGTGGTAACTTGTATCTGGACAGAGGGAACTCTGATGCTATCTATATGGTTGTATGATCTCTGTGGTAACTTGTATCTGGACAGAGGGAACTCTGATGCTATCTATATGGTTGTATGATCTCTGTGGTAACTTGTATCTGGACAGAGGGAACTCTGATGCTATCTATATGGTTGTATGATCTCTGTGGTAACTTGTATCTGGACAGAGGGAACTCTGATGCTATCTATATGGTTGTATGATCTCTGTGGTAACTTGTATCTGGACAGAGGGAACTCTGATGCTATCTATATGGTTGTATGATCTCTGTGGTAACTTGTACCTGGACAGAGGGAACTCTGATGCTATCTATATGGTTGTATGATCTCTATGGTAACTTGTATCTGGACAGAGGGAACTCTGATGCTATCTATATGGTTGTATGATCTCTGTGGTAACTTGTATCTGGACAGAGGGAACTCTGATGCTATCTATATGGTTGTATGATCTCTATGGTAACTTGTATCTGGACAGAGGGAACTCTGATGTATCTATATGGTTGTATGATCTCTGTGGTAACTTGTATCTGGACAGAGGGAACTCTGATGCTATCTATATGGTTGTATGATCTCTGTGGTAACTTGTACCTGGACAGAGGGAACTCTGATGCTATCTATATGGTTGTATGATCTCTGTGGTAACTTGTATCTGGACAGAGGGAACTCTGATGCTATCTATATGGTTGTATGATCTCTGTGGTAACTTGTATCTGGACAGAGGGAACTCTGATGCTATCTATATGGTTGTATGATCTCTGTGGTAACTTGTATCTGGACAGAGGGAACTCTGATGCTATCTATATGGTTGTATGATCTCTATGGTAACTTGTATCTGGACAGAGGGAACTCTGATGCTATCTATATGGTTGTATGATCTCTGTGGTAACTTGTATCTGGACAGAGGGAACTCTGATGCTATCTATATGGTTGTATGATCTCTATGGTAACTTGTATCTGGACAGAGGGAACTCTGATGCTATCTATATGGTTGTATGATCTCTGTGGTAACTTGTATCTGGACAGAGGGAACTCTGATGCTATCTATATGGTTGTATGATCTCTGTGGTAACTTGTATCTGGACAGAGGGAACTCTGATGTACTATATGGTTGTATGATCTCTGTGGTAACTTGTATCTGGACAGAGGGAACTCTGATGCTATCTATATGGTTGTATGATCTCTGTGGTAACTTGTATCTGGACAGAGGGAACTCTGATGCTATCTATATGGTTGTATGATCTCTATGGTAACTTGTATCTGGACAGAGGGAACTCTGATGCTATCTATATGGTTGTATGATCTCTGTGGTAACTTGTATCTGGACAGAGGGAACTCTGATGCTATCTATATGGTTGTATGATCTCTGTGGTAACTTGTATCTGGACAGAGGGAACTCTGATGCTATCTATATGGTTGTATGATCTCTGTGGTAACTTGTATCTGGACAGAGGGAACTCTGATGCTATCTATATGGTTGTATGATCTCTATGGTAACTTGTATCTGGACAGAGGGAACTCTGATGTATCTATATGGTTGTATGATCTCTGTAGTAACTTGTATCTGGACAGAGGGAACTCTGATGTATCTATATGGTTGTATGATCTCTATGGTAACTTGTATCTGGACAGAGGGAACTCTGATGCTATCTATATGGTTGTATGATCTCTATGGTAACTTGTATCTGGACAGAGGGAACTCTGATGCTATCTATATGGTTGTATGATCTCTATGGTAACTTGTATCTGGACAGAGGGAACTCTGATGCTATCTATATGGTTGTATGATCTCTGTGGTAACTTGTATCTGGACAGAGGGAACTCTGATGCTATCTATATGGTTGTATGATCTCTGTGGTAACTTGTATCTGGACAGAGGGAACTCTGATGCTATCTATATGGTTGTATGATCTCTGTGGTAACTTGTATCTGGACAGAGGGAACTCTGATGCTATCTATATGGTTGTATGATCTCTGTGGTAACTTGTATCTGGACAGAGGGAACTCTGATGCTATCTATATGGTTGTATGATCTCTATGGTAACTTGTATCTGGACAGAGGGAACTCTGATGCTATCTATATGGTTGTATGATCTCTATGGTAACTTGTATCTGGACAGAGGGAACTCTGATGCTATCTATATGGTTGTATGATCTCTGTGGTAACTTGTATCTGGACAGAGGGAACTCTGATGCTATCTATATGGTTGTATGATCTCTGTGGTAACTTGTATCTGGACAGAGGGAACTCTGATGCTATCTATATGGTTGTATGATCTCTGTAGTAACTTGTATCTGGACAGAGGGAACTCTGATGCTATCTATATGGTTGTATGATCTCTGTGGTAACTTGTATCTGGACAGAGGGAACTCTGATGCTATCTATATGGTTGTATGATCTCTGTGGTAACTTGTATCTGGACAGAGGGAACTCTGATGCTATCTATATGGTTGTATGATCTCTGTGGTAACTTGTATCTGGACAGAGGGAACTCTGATGCTATCTATATGGTTGTATGATCTCTGTGGTAACTTGTACCTGGACAGAGGGAACTCTGATGCTATCTATATGGTTGTATGATCTCTATGGTAACTTGTATCTGGACAGAGGGAACTCTGATGTATCTATATGGTTGTATGATCTCTGTGGTAACTTGTATCTGGACAGAGGGAACTCTGATGCTATCTATATGGTTGTATGATCTCTGTGGTAACTTGTATCTGGACAGAGGGAACTCTGATGCTATCTATATGGTTGTATGATCTCTATGGTAACTTGTATCTGGACAGAGGGAACTCTGATGCTATCTATATGGTTGTATGATCTCTGTGGTAACTTGTATCTGGACAGAGGGAACTCTGATGCTATCTATATGGTTGTATGATCTCTATGGTAACTTGTATCTGGACAGAGGGAACTCTGATGCTATCTATATGGTTGTATGATCTCTATGGTAACTTGTATCTGGACAGAGGGAACTCTGATGCTATCTATATGGTTGTATGATCTCTGTGGTAACTTGTATCTGGACAGAGGGAACTCTGATGCTATCTATATGGTTGTATGATCTCTGGTAACTTGTATCTGGACAGAGGGAACTCTGATGCTATCTATATGGTTGTATGATCTCTGTGGTAACTTGTACCTGGACAGAGGGAACTCTGATGCTATCTATATGGTTGTATGATCTCTGTGGTAACTTGTATCTGGACAGAGGGAACTCTGATGCTATCTATATGGTTGTATGATCTCTGTGGTAACTTGTATCTGGACAGAGGGAACTCTGATGTACTATATGGTTGTATGATCTCTGTGGTAACTTGTATCTGGACAGAGGGAACTCTGATGCTATCTATATGGTTGTATGATCTCTGTGGTAACTTGTATCTGGACAGAGGGAACTCTGATGCTATCTATATGGTTGTATGATCTCTGTGGTAACTTGTATCTGGACAGAGGGAACTCTGATGCTATCTATATGGTTGTATGATCTCTGTGGTAACTTGTATCTGGACAGAGGGAACTCTGATGCTATCTATATGGTTGTATGATCTCTGTGGTAACTTGTATCTGGACAGAGGGAACTCTGATGCTATCTATATGGTTGTATGATCTCTGTGGTAACTTGTATCTGGACAGAGGGAACTCTGATGCTATCTATATGGTTGTATGATCTCTGTGGTAACTTGTATCTGGACAGAGGGAACTCTGATGCTATCTATATGGTTGTATGATCTCTGTGGTAACTTGTATCTGGACAGAGGGAACTCTGATGTACTATATGGTTGTATGATCTCTGTGGTAACTTGTATCTGGACAGAGGGAACTCTGATGCTATCTATATGGTTGTATGATCTCTGTGGTAACTTGTATCTGGACAGAGGGAACTCTGATGTACTATATGGTTGTATGATCTCTGTGGTAACTTGTACCTGGACAGAGGGAACTCTGATGCTATCTATATGGTTGTATGATCTCTGTGGTAACTTGTATCTGGACAGAGGGAACTCTGATGCTATCTATATGGTTGTATGATCTCTGTGGTAACTTGTATCTGGACAGAGGGAACTCTGATGCTATCTATATGGTTGTATGATCTCTGTGGTAACTTGTACCTGGACAGAGGGAACTCTGATGCTATCTATATGGTTGTATGATCTCTGTGGTAACTTGTATCTGGACAGAGGGAACTCTGATGCTATCTATATGGTTGTATGATCTCTGTGGTAACTTGTATCTGGACAGAGGGAACTCTGATGCTATCTATATGGTTGTATGATCTCTGTGGTAACTTGTATCTGGACAGAGGGAACTCTGATGCTATCTATATGGTTGTATGATCTCTGTGGTAACTTGTATCTGGACAGAGGGAACTCTGATGCTATCTATATGGTTGTATGATCTCTGTGGTAACTTGTATCTGGACAGAGGGAACTCTGATGCTATCTATATGGTTGTATGATCTCTATGGTAACTTGTATCTGGACAGAGGGAACTCTGATGCTATCTATATGGTTGTATGATCTCTGTGGTAACTTGTATCTGGACAGAGGGAACTCTGATGCTATCTATATGGTTGTATGATCTCTGTGGTAACTTGTATCTGGACAGAGGGAACTCTGATGCTATCTATATGGTTGTATGATCTCTGTGGTAACTTGTATCTGGACAGAGGGAACTCTGATGCTATCTATATGGTTGTATGATCTCTGTGGTAACTTGTATCTGGACAGAGGGAACTCTGATGCTATCTATATGGTTGTATGATCTCTGTGGTAACTTGTATCTGGACAGAGGGAACTCTGATGCTATCTATATGGTTGTATGATCTCTGTGGTAACTTGTATCTGGACAGAGGGAACTCTGATGCTATCTATATGGTTGTATGATCTCTGTGGTAACTTGTATCTGGACAGAGGGAACTCTGATGCTATCTATATGGTTGTATGATCTCTGTGGTAACTTGTATCTGGACAGAGGGAACTCTGATGCTATCTATATGGTTGTATGATCTCTGTGGTAACTTGTATCTGGACAGAGGGAACTCTGATGCTATCTATATGGTTGTATGATCTCTGTGGTAACTTGTATCTGGACAGAGGGAACTCTGATGCTATCTATATGGTTGTATGATCTCTGTGGTAACTTGTATCTGGACAGAGGGAACTCTGATGCTATCTATATGGTTGTATGATCTCTGTGGTAACTTGTATCTGGACAGAGGGAACTCTGATGCTATCTATATGGTTGTATGATCTCTGTGGTAACTTGTATCTGGACAGAGGGAACTCTGATGCTATCTATATGGTTGTATGATCTCTGTGGTAACTTGTATCTGGACAGAGGGAACTCTGATGCTATCTATATGGTTGTATGATCTCTGTGGTAACTTGTATCTGGACAGAGGGAACTCTGATGCTATCTATGTGGTTGTATGATCTCTGTGGTAACTTGTATCTGGACAGAGGGAACTCTGATGCTATCTATATGGTTGTATGATCTCTGTGGTAACTTGTATCTGGACAGAGGGAACTCTGATGCTATCTATATGGTTGTATGATCTCTGTAGTAACTTGTATCTGGACAGAGGGAACTCTGATGCTATCTATGTGGTTGTATGATCTCTGTGGTAACTTGTATCTGGACAGAGGGAACTCTGATGTACTATATGGTTGTATGATCTCTGTAGTAACTTGTATCTGGACAGAGGGAACTCTGATGCTATCTATATGGTTGTATGATCTCTGTGGTAACTTGTATCTGGACAGAGGGAACTCTGATGCTATCTATGTGGTTGTATGATCTCTGTGGTAACTTGTATCTGGACAGAGGGAACTCTGATGCTATCTATATGGTTGTATGATCTCTGTGGTAACTTGTATCTGGACAGAGGGAACTCTGATGCTATCTATATGGTTGTATGATCTCTGTGGTAACTTGTATCTGGACAGAGGGAACTCTGATGCTATCTATATGGTTGTATGATCTCTATGGTAACTTGTATCTGGACAGAGGGAACTCTGATGCTATCTATATGGTTGTATGATCTCTGTGGTAACTTGTATCTGGACAGAGGGAACTCTGATGCTATCTATATGGTTGTATGATCTCTGTGGTAACTTGTATCTGGACAGAGGGAACTCTGATGCTATCTATATGGTCGTATGATCTCTGTGGTAACTTGTACCTGGACAGAGGGAACTCTGATGCTATCTATATGGTTGTATGATCTCTGTGGTAACTTGTATCTGGACAGAGGGAACTCTGATGCTATCTATATGGTTGTATGATCACTGTGGTAACTGTTCACTGAGGATAACTCTGATGCTATCTATGTGGTTGTATGATCACTGTGGTAACTGTTCACTGAGGATAACTCTGATGCTATCTATGTGGTTGTATGATCTCTGTGGTAACTGTTCACTGAGGATAACTCTGATGCTATCTATATGGTTGTATGATCTCTATGGTAACTTGTATCTGGACAGAGGGAACTCTGATGCTATCTATATGGTTGTATGATCTCTATGGTAACTTGTATCTGGACAGAGGGAACTCTGATGCTATCTATATGGTTGTATGATCTCTGTAGTAAGTTGTATCTGGACAGAGGGAACTCTGATGCTATCTATGTGGTTGTATGATCTCTGTGGTAACTTGTATCTGGACAGAGGGAACTCTGATGCTATCTATATGGTTGTATGATCTCTGTAGTAACTTGTATCTGGACAGAGGGAACTCTGATGCTATCTCTATATGTAACTTGTTGTATGATCTCTATGGTAACTTGTATCTGGACAGAGGGAACTCTGATGCTATCTATATGGTTGTATGATCTCTGTGGTAACTTGTATCTGGACAGAGGGAACTCTGATGCTATCTATATGGTTGTATGATCTCTGTGGTAACTTGTACCTGGACAGAGGGAACTCTGATGCTATCTATATGGTTGTATGATCTCTGTGGTAACTTGTATCTGGACAGAGGGAACTCTGATGCTATCTATATGGTTGTATGATCTCTGTGGTAACTTGTACCTGGACAGAGGGAACTCTGATGCTATCTATATGGTCGTATGATCTCTATGGTAACTTGTATCTGGACAGAGGGAACTCTGATGCTATCTAAATGGTTGTATGATCTCTGTGGTAACTTGTATCTGGACAGAGGGAACTCTGATGTACTATATGCAAAGAGGTTTTATTGTCTTCTCAGGAATTGTGTATTTTTCTTTCTGTTGGTCTCATCCCCCACACCAGCCCTTAGATGTTGTGACACCCTGAGGAGATTGGGCCTTGGTGGTCAGGTTACACTGTAAACTTGGTATTGTTTGACTGGTCGTTGGTTTGGGGTTCAAATCAAATTTATTTGTCACATACACATGGTTAGCAGATGTTAATGCGAGTGTAGCGAAATGCTTGTGAAGGTTGAGAAGGTTATACCTTCAGATCTAATAACTGTTTTAAAAAAAACTTTAAAAATTAAAACTTGTTCTCTGTCTTATCTTCTAGCTTCAGGTCTTCTATGTGAATCCGTTCATTTTACAAAGATGTTATTAACACTTCCTTCTGATCTTCGCTTCTCGTGACCATTCCTTGGTCTTAGCCAGCTAAACTCATAATACTTGAATGCATGTGGCTAAACCATTTTAAAATGTTTTTTTGTACCCTTATTTTACCAGGTACATTGACTGAGAACATGTTATCATTTACAGCAACGACCTGGGGAATAGTTACAGGGGAGAGGAGGGGGGATGAATGAGCCAATTGTACGCTGGGGATGATTAGGTGGCCGTGACTGTATGAGGGCCAGATTGGGAATTTTTGCATATTGCTAATTATCTTTGAGGTCAGATAAACATTTTAATAGGCTAATAATGGCTTAGTATTTATTGTGAGTCACATGTGAGGTATTTATAGTATCATATGTATCAAGGAGAAGCATGACATCATGAGAAGCAAGTATTATGTAATAACTTTGTAAAATGAATGGATTCACATACAAGACCTAAAGCTTGAGTTGCAAAGAATTAACCAGCATTACAAGACATCATTTTAAGCATATACATGGCTTGGGTGACTGAAGTCTTTTTCTGGCTCTGTAGTGCTTTGTGGTCGAGGGCGGTGCGTTTACCATACCAAGCAGTGATGCAGCCAGTCAAAATGCTCTCGATGGTGCAACTGTAGAATGTCTTGAGGATCTGAGGGCACATGCCAAATCTTTTCAGCCTTCTGAGGGGGAAGAGGCGTTGTCGTATCATATGCAAGGGTGTGTGTATGGACATTGTTAAGTCCTTAGAAATGTCGACACCAAGGAACTTGAAGCTCTCGACGCGCTCCACTACAGCACCGTTGATGTGGATGAGGCGTGCTCTCCACTCTTCCTCCTGAAGTCCACGACCAGCTCCTAGTCAGACTCAATCATCGTACATACCTGTCTCAAACTGACACAATGGTCAATTGTCTGTGTCTCTCTGTCTCTCTCTTACAGCAGCTTGCTGATACAGGACAGCCAGGGTTTCCAATAGAGGAGATGAAATGGTGTCTTGTTTTGAGCCAAGAGGAAGTAATGACCCTGTGTGCAGGACAGGATTGAAAAGCTTGAAGGGCTGCTGTGTTTACATTAAAGACGACCAGGCGTGGTTGAAGTGGGACGAGAAAACAACATTGAGATGTGACGGCACACATTATGGTGAGGACTCTAATTAGTCTGTGTGTTGTGTGAGAAAATATTCATTCAAATATTTTTTTTGTTTCAGGGAACAGCGATGGTGAATGTGCCAGCAATCAATCCAGTGAGTAAAAGATAGTAGGCTCCTCAACATAATAGACTACTTACACTGACTAGACAGTTCTGAAAAGGCAAATCTATGCCTAAGTTCAATTATTCATTTTATTACAACGCTCAATGTCTTCCGATGCATCATCAGCACTTCATCAGGTACATTTTATTACAACACTCAATGTCTTCCTATGCATCATCAGCACTTCGGGTACATTTTATTACAACACTCAATGTCTTCCTATGCATCATCAGCACTTCAGGTACATTTTATTACAACACTCAATGTCTTCCTATGCATCATCAGAGATTTCTGCCAACACGACACCTGTCTTTTTCTTCACAGACACACCTGTCCATCTCCTCTTCCTCCCCAGACACACCTGTCCATCTCCTCTTTCCCCCAGACATCACCTTTGGTCCAAACCTCTTTCAAACATTATTAGCTATCTTTTATGTGTCCATTTGTCAAAACCTCCATCTCCCTTTTTTAATCTAACTTTTTGATAAATACACATGTATCCATCTCTCTTTCCCGGGTCCAAAACAGTAATGTCCAGGACAGACCTCTTTCTCCCCTGTCCATCTCCTCTTTCTCCCCGGTCCATCTCCTCTTTCTCCCCCGGGTACATTTTATTACAACTTTCTCAATGTCTTCCTATGCATCATCAGCACTTCAGGTCCACATTTTTATTTCTCCCTCCTTCCCTTTCTGTCTTTTTCTTCCAGGTCCAGTCCATTTCCATCCTCTTTCTCCTTTCTCTTTCTCCCCTGTCCATCTCCTCTTCCTCCCCTGTCCATCTCCTCTTTCCCCCTGTCCATCTCCTCTTTCCCCCTGTCCATCTCCTCTTTCCCCCTGTCCATCTCCTCTTTCCCCCTGTCCATCTCCTCTTTCCCCCTGTCCATCTCCTCTTTCTCCCCTGTCCATCTCCTCTTTCCCCCTGTCCATCTCCTCTTTCCCCCTGTCCATCTCCTCTCCCCTGTCCATCTCCCTCCCCCTGTCCATCTCCTCTTTCTCCCCTGTCCATCTCCTCTTTCCCCCTGTCCATCCCCTGTCCATCTCCTCTTTCTCCCCTGTCCATCTCCTCTTTCTCCCCTGTCCATCTCCTCTTTCTCCCCTGTCCATCTCCTCTTTCCCCTGTCCATCTCCCTCTTTCCCCCTGTCCATCTCCTCTTTTCCCCCTGTCCATCTCCTCTTTCCCCCTGTCCATCTCCTCTTTCCCCCTGTCCATCTCCTCTTTCTCCCCTGTCCATCTCCTCTTTCTCCCCTGTCCATCTCCTCTTTCCCCCTGTCCATCTCCTCTTCCCCCTGTCCATTTCCCCCTGTCCATCTCCCTCCCCCTGTCCATCTCCTCTTTCCCCCTGTCCATCTCCTCTTTCCCCTGTCCATCTCCTCTTTCCCCTGTCCATCTCCTCTTTCCCCCTGTCCATCTCCTCTTTCTCCCCTCTCCATCTCCTCTTTCTCCCCTGTCCATCTCCCTTTTCCCCCTGTCCATCTCCTCTTTCCCCCTGTCCATCTCCTCTTTCCCCCTGTCCATCTCCTCTTTCCCCCTGTCCATCTCCCCTCTTTCTTTCTCCCCTGTCCATCTCCCTTTCTCCCCTGTCCATCTCCTCTTTCCCCCTGTCCATCTCCTCTTTCTCCCCTGTCCATCTCCTCTTTCTCCCCTGTCCATCTCCTCTTTCTCCCCTGTCCATCTCCTCCATATTCTTTCTCCCTGTCCATCTCCCCTGTCCATATTCTCCCCTGTCCATCTCCCCGTCCATATCCTCTTTCTCCCCTGTCCATCTCTTTCTCTGTCCATCTCCTCTTTCCCCTGTCCATCTCCTCTTTCTCCCCTGTCCATCTCCCCTCCATTGTCCTATCCTCCCTGTCCATATGGCATAAGTATGACTGTCCATATCCTCTTTCACCTGTCCAGAACCTTTCTTGTCCATCTTTTTCTCCCCTGTCCAGGCTTTCTCCCCTGTCCACTGTGATGGACAGTATGGCATTATGACACAAAACACCACAGAACCTTTGTTTTTCTCTGTCACAGACACACCTGGCACAGACACACCTGGCACAGACACACCTGGCACAGACACACCTGGTACAAACCTCTTTCAAACATTATTAGCTATCTTTTATGTGTCCATTTGTCATAACCTAACCGGTTTAAAATAACTTTGATAAATACACATGTATAAATGCTTATCACAGGTAAAACAGTAATGGAGGACAGACCCAATAGACCCCCCCAGTGGGAGTGCAGTATCTATGTTCCTCCCCACATGTCTATGTGCTGCTTCTCCCCAGAACAAATGCCCAAAGCTAGATGGGTGGAAGTCTTTCTAATACATGCCCTCCTGCATACTGAGTTATTCTGAAGATAGTAAGATAGCTTAGTCATTTTAGTGAAGTAAATTAGTAGGTTACAAATTAGAATTAATGCTTATAAATGTTCTCTAAATCATTAGAAATGCTTATTAATTATAATGCTTGGAAATATATTGTTAGTATGAAAACTATTGGTAGTATGAAATCTATTTATAAATGTGTCATAGTGCTACCTAATGTTTATCCTAATTGGAAAATAATGAGACTTAGTGGGTTGGTGGTACTTTTACTACATGTTTACATCTAAACAAGGTCTGCACTAAAAATACCACCTGGTTGATTTGACCGGACTTTGAATATGGACATGTACTCACAAAGTACCTGAGAGTAAGAGTGCTGATCTATAATCAGTTTAGCCTTTATGAACACAATGACGTTAAAGCAGCACTCACTCTGTGAATGAGACCTGCTTTCAGGTTATGACACCATGGTTTTGTTTACTTGTATGAGAATTAAGCAATAAGGCCCGAAGGGGGTGTGGTATATGGCCAGTATACCACACTTAAAGGCTGTTCTTATGCACGACGCAACACAGAGTGCCTGGACACAGCCCTTAAGTGTGGTATATTGGCCATATATCACAAAAAACCTGAGGTGCCATATTGCTATTATAAACTGTTACTGTTGTAATTAGAGCAGTAAAAATACATACCCGTGGTGTACGGTCTGATATACCACGGCTGTCAGCCAATCAGCATTCAGGTCTTGAACTACACTTACTTTTCCTCTTTTAGTTCTACAGACAAAATATAACATCTGAGTTGAATTTGTTACATTACAATTGATGTCCCTGTAACACTGACTTTCACAGGACAGCAGAACACTACCCAGAACGGGACACCCACTGCCAGCCCAAGAGGTACGTTTTTTGGCAAAACAGCCAGACACACTTGCGTTTGTTGTTGGATATTTTCGTGCAGTAGATGCCGTGTGCCTCCTAGAGAAATGAATGGCGATTCAAAGACCATGGATGCGCTTAATGGGACATTTCACTCATAAATGAGCGTTTTGTCAGATACTCTCAGAGCTTGAAACTAAAGTAATGTAAAACTCAAGGATGCAAACTAGTCACCTTTAGGTGAAATTCGCCGTTTTGAATCCACAATAGGTGGACCTACGCGATTCATGTAGATCTGATGAGAAAAGGTTGAGAAGGGGGGCTTTGGATGACGAGTGATACGCGTTTGGATCAATACTGACTGTAAGAGGACGAGTGATGTGCGTTTGGATCAATACTGACTGTAAGAGGATGAGTGATATGCGTTTGGAGCAATACTGACTGTAAGAGGACGAGTGATGTGCGTTTGGAGCAATACTGACTGTAAGAGGACGAGTGATACGCGTTTGGATCAATACTGACTGTAAGAGGATGAGTGATGTGCGTTTGGATCAATACTGACTGTAAGAGGACGAGTGATGTGCGTTTGGATCAATACTGACTAAGAGGATGAGTGATGTGCGTTTGGAGCAATACTGACTGTAAGAGGATGAGTGATGTGCGTTTGGATCAATACTGACTAAGAGGATGAGTGATGTGCGTTTGGAGCAATACTGACTGTAAGAGGATGAGTGATGTGCGTTTGGATCAATACTGACTAAGAGGATGAGTGATGTGCGTTTGGAGCAATACTGACTGTAAGAGGACGAGTGATGTGCGTTTGGATCAATACTGACTAAGAGGATGAGTGATGTGCGTTTGGAGCAATACTGACTGTAAGAGGATGAGTGATGTGCGTTTGGATCAATACTGACTGTAAGAGGACGAGTGATGTGCGTTTGGATCAATACTGACTAAGAGGATGAGTGATGTGCGTTTGGATCAATACTGACTAAGAGGATGAGTGATGTGCGTTTGGATCAATACTGACTGTAAGAGGATGAGTGATGTGCGTTTGGATCAATACTGACTGTAAGAGGACGAGTGATGTGCGTTTGGATCAATACTGACTAAGAGGATGAGTGATGTGCGTTTGGAGCAATACTGACTGTAAGAGGATGAGTGATGTGCGTTTGGATCAATACTGACTGTAAGAGGATGAGTGATGTGCGTTTGGAGCAATACTGACTGTAAGAGGACGAGTGATGTGCGTTTGGAGCAATACTAACTGTAAGAGGATGAGTGATGTGCGTTTGGAGCAATACTGACTGTAAGAGGATGAGTGATGTGCGTTTGGATCAATACTGACTGTAAGAGGATGAGTGATGTGCGTTTGGATCAATACTGACTGTAAGAGGATGAGTGATGTGCGTTTGGAGCAATACTGGTACGCAGCTTAGTGAACAACTGTGTCCCCCTCCCTCAATGCTGCCCATCCCTGACCTACCTGCTGCATTCCTGCTCAAATGTATTTTTGAGTTCTTAAGAGTAACTGTGAATGGATGTTACAATAACACATTTTCATAAGATTCAATCAATGTTAACCAGTGGATTTGTCTCTGAAAATAAAAGAGTTAGGATATTTTAGCCGCTGTGACGGGGTCTTGCCGTTTTCACAGCCACAGGTAGGTACTGTTTTATTTGTGAAGTTAGGTTGCATAATTCTTGAATTTGTGTTTGGTAAAATGTGATATGCGGCAGGTAGCCTTGAGGTTAGAGCGTTGGGACAGTAACTGAAAGGTTGTTTGTTCGAATCTCCGAGCTGACAAGGGGGAAAATCTGTCTGTGCCCTTGAGCAAGGCACTTAATGTCAATTTCTCCAGTGGTGCTGGATAATGGGGACCCTGACTTCCCTCCCTGTAGGTGTCTCGGGGGGATTTGAAATAAACAAAAACCTATTTTCCATTTCACACTTAAATAAATGAAAAATATAAACATCCCAAATTATTATTATTATTATTATATTCACTCATATTGACATTTTACTTTGATGGGTATAGACTGACGTCTGGTGGCTAATTGGCGGTACTACAACTTCAGTACAGAGCTCAATCATCACTCTGTATTTGTACCTGCTGTGCTGTCTGTTGCCTTTGGAGGGAAGAACAAGAACATTTACAAGAGTACTTCCAAGCTCCAACTATACACTTCATCTGGGTGTTTTCTGGTACTTGAAGATAGAAATGAATCTGATACATAGTTACCAGGAAGTAAATACCTTTCAATTCAACTCAAATATATTTATTGTTCATATGAAGTATTGACAGTAGTGGGGACAATAGTGAAAAGGGTAGAAAGCTTTAAGTTCCTCGGCGTACACATCACGGACAAACTGAATTGGTCCACCCACACAGACAGCGTGGTGAAGAAGGCGCAGCAGCGCCTCTTCAACCTCAGGAAGCTGAAGAAATTTGGCTTGTCACCAAAAGCGCTCACAAACCTGTCACGCTGCATCACTGCCTGGTACAGCAACTGCTCCGCCCACAACCGTAAGGCTCTCCAGAGGGTAGTGAGGTCTGCACAACACATCACCGGGGGAAAACTACCTGCCCTCCAGGACACCTACACCACCCGATGTCACAGGAAGGCCATAAAGATCATCAAGGACAACAACCACCCGAGCCACTGCCTGTTCACCCCACTATCATCCAGAAGGCGATGTCAGTACAGGTGCATCAAAGCTGGGACAGAGAGACTGAAAAACAGCTTCTATCTCAAGGCCATCAGACTGTTAAACAACCACCACTAACATTGAGTGGTTTCTGCCATACATGTAATACATGTATCACTAGCCACTTTAAACTATGCCACTTTGTTTACATAACATACATTACCCATCTCATATGTATATACTGTACTCGATACCATCTACTGCATCTTTATGTAATACATGGATCACTAGCCACTTTAAACTATGTCATTTAATATAATGTTTACATACCCTACATTACCCATCTCATATGTATATGTATATACTGTACTCTATATCATCTACTGCATCTTTATGTAATACATGGATCACTAGCCACTTTAAACTATGCCACTTTGTTTACATAACATACATTACTCATCTCATATGTATATACTGTACTCTATACCATCTACTGCATCTTGCCTATGCCATTCTGTACCATCACTCATTCATATATCTTTATGTACATGTTCTTCATCCCTTTACACTTGTGTGTATAAGGTAGTAGTTGTGGAATTGTTAGGTTAGATTACTCGTTGGTTATTAGTGCATTGTCGGAACTAGAAGCACAAGCATTTCGCTACACTCGCATTAACATGTGCTAACCATGTGTATGTGACAAAAAAAAAGTTGATTTGATTTGAAGGAACTTCTTCTGGTGTAAAGTGGTTCAGGAAAACACACACACTGAGCGACAGGCAACGGAGGACATGCTTTACAGAACAAAACTCACAAACGTCAAAGTTGGAGGGAAATAAAGCCAATGTTTGATAGTGAAGAAGCTGAGGTAATAATTGAAATAGCGAGTTGCGCTGATATATCATACAATATGTTATGTTTTCTCTGTTCCTTTATCCCAGCAGACACAACAGAGCTGTCCGACTAGTCTGGTTAATAAGTGTCAGACTAGCCTGGTTAATAAGTGTCAGACTAGCCTGGTTAATAAGTGTCAGACTAGCCTGGTTAAGAAGTGTCAGTCAAAACTAGTCATTCAACTGAGACTGCTCTTCTCTGTATCACAGAGGCGCTCCGCACTGCTAAAGCTAACTCTCTCTCCTCTGCTCTCATCCTTCTAGACCTATCGGCTGACTTCGATACTGTGAACCATCAGATCCTCCTCTCCACCCTCTCCGAGTTGGGCATCTCCGGCGCGGCCCACGCTTGGATTGCGTCCTACCTGACAGGTCGCTCCTACCAGGTGGCGTGGCGAGAATCTGTCTCCTCACCACGCGCTCTCACCACTGGTGTCCCCCAGGGCTCTGTTCTAGGCCCTCTCCTATTCTCGCTATACACCAAGTCACTTGGCTCTGTCATAACCTCACATGGTCTCTCCTATCATTGCTATGCAGACGACACACAATTAATCTTCTCCTTTCCCCCTTCTGATGACCAGGTGGCGAATCGCATCTCTGCATGTCTGGCAGACATATCAGTGTGGATGACGGATCACCACCTCAAGCTGAACCTCGGCAAGACGGAGCTGCTGTTCCTCCCGGGAAGGACTGCCCGTTCCATGATCTCGCCATCACGGTTGACAACTCCATTGTGTCCTCCTCCCAGAGCGCTAAGAACCTTGGCGTGATCCTGGACAACACCCTGTCGTTCTCAACTAACATCAAGGCGGTGGCCCGTTCCTGTAGGTTCATGCTCTACAACATCCGCAGAGTACGACCCTGCCTCACACAGGAAGCGGCGCAGGTCCTAATCCAGGCACTTGTCATCTCCCGTCTGGATTTTTGCAACTCGCTGTTGGCTGGGCTCCCTGCCTGTGAGATTTAAACCCCTACAACTCATCCAGAACTGCCCGTCTGGTGTTCAACCTTCCCAAGTTCTCTCACGTCACCCCGCTCCTCCGCTCTCTCCACTGGCTTCCAGTTGAAGCTCGCATCCGCTACAAGTCCATGGTGCTTGCCTACGGAGCTGTGAGGGGAACGGCACCTCAGTACCTCCAGGCTCTGATCAGGCCCTACACCCAAACAAGGGCACTGCGTTCATCCACCTCTGGCCTGCTCGCCTCCCTACCACTGAGGAAGTACAGTTCCCGCTCAGCCCAGTCAAAACTGTTCGCTGCTCTGGCCCCCAATGGTGGAAAAACTCCTCACGACGCCAGGACAGCGGAGTCAATCACCACCTTCCGGAGACACCTGAAACCCCACCTCTTTAAGGAATACCTAGGATAGGATAAGTAATCCTTCTCACCCCCTAAAATATTTAGATGCACTATTGTAAAGTGGCTGTTCCACTGGATGTCATAAGGTGAATGCACCAATTTGTAAGTCGCTCTGGATAAGAGCGTCTGCTAAATGACTTAAATGTACGTGTAAATGTAGCCTGGTTAAGAAGTGTCAGTCTAGCCTGGTTAATAAGTGTCAGTCTAGGCTGGTTAAGAAGTGTCACTCTAGCCTGGTTAATAAGTGTCAGACTAGCCTGGTTAATAAGTGTCAGACTAGCCTGGTTAATAAGTGTCAGACTAGCCTGGTTAATAAGTGTCAGACTAGCCTGGTTAATAAGTGTCAGTCTAGCCTGGTTAAGAAGTGTCAGTCTAGCCTGGTTAAGAAGTGTCAGTCTAGCCTGGTTAAGAAGTGTCAGTCTAGCCTGGTTAAGAAGTGTCAGACTAGCCTGGTTAAGAAGTGTCAGACTAGTCTGGTTAATGAAGTGTCAGTCTAGCCTGGTTAATAAATGTCAGTCTAGCCTGGTTAATAAGTGTCAGACTAGCCTGGTTAAGAAGTGTCAGACTAGCCTGGTTAAGAAGTGTCAGACTAGCCTGGTTAAGAAGTGTCAGTCTAGCCTGGTTAATAAGTGTCAGTCTAGCCTGGTTAAGAAGTGTCAGACTAGCCTGGTTTAAGTGTCAGTCTAGCCTGGTTAATGTCAGACTAGCCTGGTTAATAAGTCAGACTAGCCAGTCAGACTAGCCTGGTTTAGTGTCAGTCTAGCCTGGTTAAGAAGTGTCAGACTAGCCTGGTTAATACGTGTCAGACTAGTCTGGTTAATAAGGGTCAGACTAGCCTGGTTAAGAAGTGTCAGACTAGCCTGGTTAAGAAGTGTCAGACTAGCCTGGTTAATAAGTGTCAGTCTAGCCTGGTTAATAAGTGTCAGACTAGCCTGGTTAATAAGTGTCAGACTAGCCTGGTTAATAAGGGTCAGACTAGCCTGGTTAATAAGTGTCAGACTAGCCTGGTTAATAAGTGTCAGACTAGTCTGGTTAATAAGGGTCAGACTAGCCTGGTTAATAAGTGTCAGACTAGCCTGGTTAATAAGTGTCAGACTAGTCTGGTTAATAAGGGTCAGACTAGCCTGGTTAATAAGTGTCAGACTAGCCTGGTTAATAAGTGTCAGACTAGTCTGGGTGGCTGTCTGTTTCTCCTCTCTTACCTTGTCCTTATGGAATTATCATGTCAAACAGAATCAAAATACATTTTTCAAGAGCGACCAGGTCCAACCACGACAGCAGCAGTGTGTGTGTGTCGCTGTGTGCATATAGTCAGTGTAGTATGTGTGGGTAGATATTAGTGAGTGTGCATAGAGTCAGTGTAGTATGTATAGGTAGAGTCTAGTGTGTGTGCATAGAGTCAATGTAGTATGTGTGGGTAGATATTAGTGAGCGTGCATAGAGTCAGTGTAGTATGTATAGGTAGAGTCTAGTGTGTGTGCATAGAGTCAGTGTAGTATGTGTGGGTAGAGTCTAGTGAGTGAGCATAGAGTCAGTGTAGTATGTGTGGGTAGATATTAGTGAGCGTGCATAGAGTCAGTGTAGTATGTATAGGTAGAGTCTAGTGTGTGTGCATAGAGTCAGTGTAGTATGTGTGGGTAGAGTCTAGTGAGTGAGCATAGAGTCAGTGTAGTATGTGTGGGTAGATATTAGTGAGCGTGCATAGAGTCAGTGTAGTATGTATAGGTAGAGTCTAGTGAGTGTGCATAGAGTCAGTGTAGTATGTGTGGGTAGATATTAGTGAGTGTGCATAGAGTCAGTGTAGTATGTGTGGGTAGATATTAGTGAGTGTGCATAGAGTCAGTGTAGTATGTGTAGGTAGAGTCTAGTGAGTGTGCATAGAGTCAGTGTAGTATGTGTGGGTAGATATTAGTGAGCGTGCATAGAGTCAGTGTAGTATGTGTGGGTAGATATCTAGTGAGCGTGCATAGAGTCAGTGTAGTATGTGTAGGTAGAGTCTAGTGAGTGTGCATAGAGTCAGTGTAGTATGTGTGGGTAGAGTCTAGTGAGTGTGCATAGAGTCAGTGTAGTATGTGTGGGTAGATATTAGTGAGCGTGCATAGAGTCAGTGTAGTATGTGTGGGTAGATATTAGTGAGCGTGCATAGAGTCAGTGTAGTATGTATAGGTAGAGTCTAGTGTGTGTGCATAGAGTCAGTGTAGTATGTGTGGGTAGATATTAGTGAGTGTGCATAGAGTCAGTGTAGTATGTGTGGGTAGATATTAGTGAACGTGCATAGAGTCAGTGTAGTATGTGTGGGTAGAGTCTAGTGAGCGTGCATAGAGTCAGTGTAGTATGTGTGGGTAGAGTCTAGTGAGTGTGCATAGAGTCAGTGTAGTATGTGTGGGTAGATATTAGTGAGCGTGCATAGAGTCAGTGTAGTATGTGTGGGTAGAGTCTAGTGAGTGTGCATAGAGTCAGTGTAGTATGTGTGGGTAGAGTCTAGTGAGTGTGCATAGAGTCAGTGTAGTATGTGTGGGTAGAGTCTAGTGAGTGAGCATAGAGTCAGTGTAGTATGTGTGGGTAGAGTCTAGTGAGCGTGCATAGAGTCAGTGTAGTATGTGTGGGTAGAGTCTAGTGAGTGTGCATAGAGTCAGTGTAGTATGTGTGGGTAGAGTCTAGTGAGCGTGCATAGAGTCAGTGTAGTATGTGTGGGTAGAGTCTAGTGAGTGAGCATAGAGTCAGCGTAGTATGTGTGGGTAGAGTCTAGTGAGTGAGCATAGAGTCAGTGTAGTATGTGTGGGTAGAGTCTAGTGAGTGAGCATAGAGTCAGCGTAGTATGTGTGGGTAGAGTCTAGTGAGTGTGCATAGAGTCAGTGCAAAACAATTAAGATGCATAAATAAATAATAAAGGGGGTTTATGTAAATAGTCAAGGTCCTTAGCTTAGTGTTGAGCTTGGAGGGCACTATGGTGTTGAACGCTGAGCTGTAGTTCCTACAAAGCATTCTGACGTACTGTCGGTGTTCTTTTTGTCCAGGTCCTTGTGGGGTCAAATATGTTTGTGTCATAAATATCTTGTCCTAATGTAACCAAAAGTACTACATTCCCATGTTGAAAGTGATCTCTGCTGATCAAATGGTGCAGCTGATCTCTGCTGATCAAATGGTGCAGCTGATCTCTGCTGATCAAATGGTGCAGCTGATCTCTGCTCATCAAATGGTGCAGCTGATCTCTGCTGATAAAATGGTGCAGCTGATCTCTGCTCATCAAATGGTGCAGCTGATCTCTGCTGATAAAATGGTGCAGCTGATCTCTGCTGATAAAATGGTGCAGCTGATCTCTGCTCATCAAATGGTGCATCTGATCTCTGCTGATCAAATGGTGCAGCTGATCTCTGCTGATTAAATGGTGCAGCTGATCTCTGCTGATCAAGTGGTGCAGCTGATCTCTGCTGATCAAATGGTGCAGCTGATCTCTGCTGATTAAATGGTGCAGCTGATCTCTGCTGATTAAATGGTGCAGCTGATCTCTGCTGATCAAATGGTGCAGCTGATCTCTGCTCATCAAATGGTGCAGCTGATCTCTGCTGATAAAATGGTGCAGCTGATCTCTGCTCATCAAATGGTGCATCTGATCTCTGCTGATCAAATGGTGCAGCTGATCTCTGCTGATTAAATGGTGCAGCTGATCTCTGCTGATCAAGTGGTGCAGCTGATCTCTGCTGATCAAATGGTGCAGCTGATCTCTGCTGATTAAATGGTGCAGCTGATCTCTGCTGATTAAATGGTGCAGCTGATCTCTGCTGATCAAATGGTGCAGCTGATCTCTGCTCATCAAATGGTGCAGCTGATCTCTGCTGATAAAATGGTGCAGCTGATCTCTGCTCATCAAATGGTGCAGCTGATCTCTGCTCATCAAATGGTGCAGCTGATCTCTGCTGATAAAATGGTGCAGCTGATCTCTGCTCATCAAATGGTGCAGCTGATCTCTGCTGATCAAATGGTGCAGCTGATCTCTGCTGATTAAATGGTGCAGCTGATCTCTGCATCTCATACATCATGGTCATTTCGGTTCGGTTTAATATCCCCATGCTAGAGTTCTTGTACATAGATTGTATTGCCGTATACATTCATGAATTGTGTGTCTTCACAGTTTCTATCACCATAATGAAGCCAGAGAGAAAGCAAGACCTCTGCAGAGGGAAACGTATACTGTGACATTCAGAGGAGCCTCTATCGGGTATTTTCGCATGGAACACATATTTTAATGGGTCTAATAGTAAAGACGTGCAATTTAACAGTAAAAATGTATTACATTTTAATGTGGCATGAACAACCAGTCATGATATTTTCATCTGATACTCAAACAAATCACTTCAAAAAGTAGGTTACCTGCGGCTACGCTGCTAAACACCATAATGGAATTCTGTGATCTATGATCTCCTTGACTCAGACAGACAAGTTCAGTGCTGGGAAGGACGATGGATTGGGAGGTAAGTAGGCTCCCTGACTGTGGGGTGGAGGTCAGGTTAGCTGCTGTAAGCGGATTAGTGAGCAGCAGACGTCAGAGAGCGGGCTGAACACACACAGGTGCAGACATACTCTACTCTCTATTACACACACACACACACACACACACACACACACACACACACACACACACACACACACACACACACACACACACACACACACACACACACACACACACACACACACACACACAAAGCACAGAGGATTACCCTTAGACCTGTATTCAGCCAGAAGAAGCTTAAAAACCTTTTACAGGGAGAATAAGAGCAGGAGCCATTTCTCTTTCTCTGTTACTTTCTTCTTGTTTTTTCTAGCATTTTCCTTCAACTCTGTACTCATATTTCTAACCCACTTTACTTGTTGATCATCAGCACCTCTGATTACCGCTACATTTCTGTTTCCTGGTTTGATCAGTGCTACATTTCTGTTTCCTGGTTTGATCACTGCTACATTTCTGTTTCCTGGTTAGGATTTCTCTTTCTTCTTTCTTTGGATCCCCATTAGCTGACTCCATAGCAATCGCTAGTCTTCCTGTGAAGCCTCTTCACTACAGCCTTTTGTCTCAGTCTGGATGGGGGAGGGCGGGATGCTGGTGTCTGCCGAGAGCCTGGAGCAGCTGATGAACTGCATGGAGGTTCTCCTCTCCGACGTGGAGCAGCTCCGGGGTCACTGCGGCCACAACATGACAGAGCTGACCCGCATGGTGCTGGAGCTGAGGCAGGAGCGGAGAGAGCTGGCGGAGAGGTACGAGGCATTGTCCCGTGACATGCAGGAGGCCATGGATGCCATGGAGGAGCTGCAGGACACCAAGTTCGCCTTCAACTCCAAGGAGAGGCAAGCCCAGAAGCTCAACAGGCAGCTATGAGGGGAAAAGAGCACTGTGGTGTTCAGTAGGCAGAAAACATTTTGAAATGGAGTGAAACCGGGAGATAATACCTGGATGTTTCCAATGAGAGTGAAGATTTTCATTTGCTCTGCGAAATGTTTTGCGATGTACTGAACACAACCCATGAGAGACTGACTGATTCAGATTCTGTCACAGACTGCTCTATGGAAAACCAAATGGACACTTGAGAGAGCAGAGACTGTGTGGTGGGGTTAGAGAGGATAGAGATGTATCACTCTATGTGGAGATACGGGAGGGGGGGGGTTTAATTAGTTGTTTATGATGTTGAGCGAAGAGTCAATCAAAGAGCAATCTATCAGATCTGAGCCTATGCACCTGAAATATGGTCACCAAAGTAGTTCAGGACCGACCAGAAAGAACTCCAGTTCTACACATTACATACTGTAGTTATTTTTGATTTGGGCTCTCAGGTCATCGGAGGACACTTCTCCACGTCTGCTCTCTGTGTTGTCCCTTTCTCCTGCTCTCTGTCTTGTCCCTTTCTCCTGCTCTCTGTCTTGTCCCTTTCTCCTGCTCTCTGTCTTGTCCCTTTCTCCTGCTCTCTGTCTTGTCCCTTTCTCCTGCTCTCTGTCTTGTCCCTTTCTCTGTCCCTTTCTCCTGCTCTCTGTCTTGTCCCTTTCTCTGTCCCTTTCTCCTGCTCTCTGTCTTGTCCCTTTCTCCTGCTCTCTGTCTTGTCCCTTTCTCTGTCCCTTTCTCCTGCTCTCTGTCTTGTCCCTTTCTCCTGCTCTCTGTCTTGTCCCTTTCTCTGTCCCTTTCTCCTGCTCTCTGTCTTGTCCCTTTCTCCTGCTCTCTGTCTTGTCCCTTTCTCCTGCTCTCTGTCTTGTCCCTTTCTCTGTCCCTTTCTCCTGCTCTCTGTCTTGTCCCTTTCTCTGTCCCTTTCTCCTGCTCTCTGTCTTGTCCCTTTCTCCTGCTCTCTGTCTTGTCCCTTTCTCCTGCTCTCTGTCTTGTCCCTCTCTGTCCCTTTCTCCTGCTCTCTGTCTTGTCCCTTTCTCCTGCTCTCTGTCTTGTCCCTTTCTCCTGCTCTCTGTCTTGTCCCTCTCTCTGTCCCTTTCTCCTGCTCTCTGTCTTGTCCCTTTCTCTGTCCCTATCTCCTGCTCTCTGTGTTGTCCCTTTCTCCTGCACTCTGTCTTGTCCCTTTCTCCTGCACTCTGTCTTGTCCCTTTCTCCTGCTCTCTGTCTTGTCCCTTTCTCCTGCACTCTGTCTTGTCTGCTTTTGACTGAGAAATCCCCCTCTTTTTCTTCCATGTGTCTCTCCCTCTCTCTCTCTCTCTCCCTCTCTCCCTCTCTCCCTCTCTCTCTCTCTCCCTCTCTCCCTCTCTCTCTCTCACTCCCCTTTCTCTCCCCTGGATAAATGGCCTACTGATTAGATTAAAGTATATATTCCAGGGTTCCGTGTGGCTGTGTGTTCCCCAGCAGAGAAGCCGTAATGTCTGCTGTCTTCTCCTGTCTGGTGAAAACGTGGCATGGGAACCGCTACTAATGGTACCCTAACACACAGAAACAGGGCATGATTCCTTCCCCAGCCTGGCATTGCTCTTCCTCTGTTTTCACACTGAAATAACTCAGAAATAACCCCCTGAGGTGATTTCAGTGACTTGGTGTGTGTTTAGTGGGGTTGTGGGGTGTGCGAAAGGAACTTTCAGCGGTTGGAGTGGTAAACGTCACACGAAGTTGAGCCACAAACAAACATTTAAAGGACTTAACAAACTGTTGTCTCTGGACGTGTGTAACCATGTCTTTTCCAACTGTTATACACTATGCTTTTATGGATGTGTATATTTGTAATAAGGAAAACTCAGGCCTCTAAGACAGAGTGGCAGATGGTAGAATGAATTAGGTTTAATAATAGCAAAAAGGGAACAACAATCCACATCATAGCAGAAGATTGTTGCAGTCTTAGACTGAAAGACAGCGGGTACCGTATATACTTGATACATAATGGTGTAATACAATTCCTATGTGGGTGTACATTCATGTGAATCGTCAGTGTGTCCTCCTCGGTCCTTGGACCTTCAGTAATTATCTCTGTCGTCAATCATTATCATCAAATATATGAGAACAACTTATTATAACAGACAGAATCAAGTCTAGAGAAAATCAGCCCACACCTTCACACTATAGACGTTTGTTGTAATTTCCCCATCACAATATACGTTCTGAATTCTAGGATCATTTCATTGTCCTTCCAATGATCTTTGTTCACTTTATTCTACGTTACTGATACCACAGATACTTACCTCTTATCTGGTACTATAGGAATGGTTGTGAAATTATAATGGGTACCTTCTGGTACTTTCTTCAAAGAATATAACTGGTAACTTACTACCTGTTTTTCCTAGTGGTGCTTGATAGACTGATTCCTAGAGAAAGAGTAATTCAGTGTTGTAATTCCTAGGTTATTATTGTGTAATGACTGTTTTAACCATTTTTAAAGTAAATCAGAGGTAATTTCTTCACTGTAAAATTGAAGGTACATTTTGTGTTATTGTTTGTTTTTACGGTGTCCTGCTCTGCCCCGCCTTACAATATATCTGTGTGAAACGAGGTTGATGTATCAAATACTGTACACAATAACATACCAACACATTATTGGCCTGGATGTCACTTCAGACAGAGTTGAATATCATAGTTTGCCAGAATGAACAGAAGAAAAGATTTACCCCAAAATCAATATGAATCCTGATGAAAAGCAACAACAAAAAATATGATAAACCAAAGTGATGGTGGAAATCCAAGTGGAAAGGAACAAAGTGAATTGAATTTAAAAAAATGTTAATTTCATGCAAGGAGTTACTTGTAACCGGACACCTGTACTATATATAGCTAACAGCTCTGAGAGCTGGGAAGTTAAAAGGGCTGATAACTGAGTGTCAGTCGGCTTCCTGTTTCCTGGGCGAGTGCACATCCTTCTGGGACTCTGAGCAAGAGGAGTGGATTTGAACTACAGAGATCTTGAAAAGGTACGATAGAATGATGATCATATATTCTATAGTATTTTTGACATTTTTGCAAATGTTTAGGCACCTTTGTATTTTTCCTATCCTCTGCAGATAAACATGAACATCCTACTGGTCCTGGTTCCTCTGCAGTTACTGGCTGTACCATCACTTTCTGTGAGTGATACTTATTTCATTTGATGTGTTGCTTGGATTTAAAAAAACATACAGGGGAATAATGATTAGTGAGAAAGTTACAGACTCACCAATACCATCCCCTCCCACCTCAAAAATACTAACATCCCTTGTTATTGTATTTGCTTTTTGATTTTGTTTTACTACCCTGTTGCCCATAGCACAGGGTAACACTGAACACATTATGAAGAAACACTATCTTACCTCTGAAGTTGCTACAGATTTTATTGAGTGTCTGACCAATACTCCACCACCTATTCTGCCTTCCTCTTGTGATTATTTAGTTGATAACTTTAATAGCAAAATGTGGGCAACCTTTGATGCCATGACTCCAGTAAAGTTGAAAAGGGCCACAGCCAAACGGAGAGGCTCTTGGATGAGTGATGAAACTAATCAATTAAAGAGGAGTTGCAGAAAGGCAGAGCAAAAGTGGAGAAAGTCAAAGTTACAGGTCGATTATGATATTCTCAGAGAGCAAATTGGCATATATAACAAGGCAATTAGAAATGCCAGACGGGCTCATTTTCTAAATTGGATCACTAACAATCAGTTTAATTAGAGAGTGCTCTTCTCAACCATTGATGGCCTGATAAATCCTAACCCCTCCAAACCTATGTGAACTTTCCTCCACATCTAAATATGATGAGTTTGTGGCATATTTCAGAGATAAAATAACCAACATTAGGCTGGGTATCAGTCAAGATCTGATGAGAAGTTTGATGATATGTCCTCTAACCTACCACGCAAAGGCACTGTGGATTTATTTTCCCTGGTTGACACAGACATGCTCAGGAAAGTGATATCACAACTGAAGTCTTCTACCTGCCTTCTCGATTCTATCCCCACCACCTTCTTCAAAACTCTTTTGAATTGCATATCTGAAAAATGCAAGCTATTGTTACAGGCATTTTACCCACTGCACTTAAAACTGCTATGGTGAAACCCCTTCTGAAGAAAAGTCATCTAGATTCTTCAGCTCTTAGCAAATGTCAGCCAATCTCCAACCTTCCATTCTTAAGCAAAATTCTGGAGAAATTAGTGTTCAATGAGCTAAAGTATTTTTTAAGTGCCAACCGTATTTAAATTAAAAATCCAATCAGGTTTCCTAAACACCACAGCATAGAAACAGTCTTATTTACAGTGTTACATGATCTGAGAGTCAACACAGATGTCAAACACCTGTCTGTCCTTGTACTCTTAGATGTAAGTGCACCATTCAACACTGGTGACCATGCTGTGCTTCTGGACAGACTGGAGAGGTGGGTTGGTCTCTCCGGTCCAGTTCAAAATTGTTTTAGGACCTATTTAACCGGTCGAGAGTTTTATTTTTGTCACATTTTGGACTCGATACTGTTCCCTTTATATGTGTTACACCTTTATATGTGTTACCCCTTTATATGTGTTACCTCTTTATATGTGTTACCCCTTTATATGTGTTACTCCTTTATATGTGTTACCTCTTTATACGTGTTACCCCTTTATACGTGTTACCCCTTTATACGTGTTACCCCTTTATATGTGTTACCCCTTTATATGTGTTACCCCTTTATATGTGTTACCCCTTTATATGTGTTACCCCTTTATATGTGTTACCTCTTTATATGTGTTACACCTTTATATGTGTTACCTCTTTATATGTGTTACCTCTTTATAGGTGTTACCCCTTTATATGTGTTACCTCTTTATATGTGTTACCTCTTTATATGTGTTACCTCTTTATATGTGTTACCTCTTTATATGTGTTACCTCTTTATATGTGTTACCTCTTTATATGTGTTACCCTTTATATGTGTGTTACCTCTTTATATGTGTTACCTCTTTATATGTGTTACCCTTTATATGTGTTACCCCTTTATATGTTACCCTTTATATGTGTTACCCCTTTATATGTGTTACCCCTTTATATGTGTTACCCCTTTATATGTGTTACCTCTTTATATGTGTTACCCTTTATATTGTGTTACCCCTTTATATGTGTTCTTTATAGGTGTTACCTCTTTATATGTGTTATATGTGTTACCTCTTTATATGTGTTACCTCTTTATATGTGTTACCTCTTTATATGTGTTACCTCTTTATATGTGTTACCTCTTTATAGGTGTTACCTCTTTATATGTGTTACCTCTTTATATGTGTTACCTCTTTATATGTGTTACCTCTTTATATGTGTTACCTCTTTATATGTGTTACCTCTTTATATGTGTTACCTCTTTATATGTGTTACCTCTTTATATGTGTTACCTCTTTATATGTGTTACCTCTTTATATGTGTTACCTCTTTATATGTGTTACCTCTTTATATGTGTTACCTCTTTATAGGTGTTACCTCTTTATAGGTGTTACCTCTTTATATGTGTTACCTCTTTATATGTGTTACCTCTTTATATGTGTTACCCCTTTATATGTGTTACCTCTTTATATGTGTTACCCCTTTATATGTGTTACCTCTTTATATGTGTTACCTCTTTATATGTGTTACCACCCCTTTATATGTGTTACCCCTTTATATGTGTTACCCCTTTATATGTGTTACCCCTTTATATGTGTTACCCCTTGGCAGCTTTATCAGAAAGCACAGCACTGATTTTCCCTGCTAAAAAGATAATACACAACTTTACATTTCTGTGTCACCAGAGGATTTTTAGCTCCGTGGATAAATGATTAGACTGTATTAGTGATTTAAATACTTGGATGGCTCACAACTTCCTATAGCTAAATCAAGACAAGGTACTTTTTGTTGGAGCCAAAGCACAGAGAGAAAATCTGACCACAAATGTTAATTCACAGGCAATGAAGATAAAACACCAACTAAAAAACCTAGGTGTTATTTTAGATTCTGAACTCCATTTCAAATCAAATGTTAATTCACAGGCAATGAAGATAAAACACCAACTAAAAAACCTAGGTGTTATTTTAGATTCTGAACTCCATTTCAAATCACACATTAGGAATGTGACCAAAATAGTTTTTTACCACCTGAGGAACATTGCCAAGGTTCAACCATTTCTCTCTCAGGCTGATACAGAGAGACTCATCCATGCTTTTATTACAAGCAGGCTTGACTATTATAACGCTTTTCTGTCTGGTCTACCCAAGAAAGTAATTTGTCAACTGTAAAACATACAGAATGCTGCAGCATGGGTAGTGACCAAGACCAGACTGAGCGCACACACCACTGGTTTTAAGGTCTCTGCACTGTAAAACATACAGAATGCTGCAGCATGGGTAGTGACCGAGACCAGACTGAGCGCACACACCACTGGTTTTAAGGTCCCTGCACTGGCTGCCTGTGAGTTTTAGAATTAATTTTAAGATTCTTCTATTGATGTTTAAATCCATCCAGGATTGTGCATCCCACTACATGTTAGACATGCTTTTTAAGTTATGTACCCAGTAGGTCCCTCAGGTCCTCCGGAACTGGCCTTTTTAAACTATCCAAATGCCTTGGACCAAGAGGCATGGAGAGACAGCCTTTAGTTATTATGCCCCCAGCCTGGGACCAAGAGGCATGGAGAGACAGCCTTTAGTTATTATGTCCCCAGCCTCTGGAATAACCTGCCAGAGAACCTGAGGGGGACCAAGAGGCATGGAGAGACAGCCTTTAGTTATTATGTCCCCAGCCTCTGGAATAACCTGCCAGAGAACCTGAGGGGGACAAGAGGCATGGAGAGACAGCCTTTAGTTATTATGTCCCCAGCCTCTGGAATAACCTGCCAGAGAACCTGAGGGAGACAAGAGGCATGGAGAGACAGCCTTTAGTTATTATGCCCCCAGCCTGGGACCAAGAGGCATGGAGAGACAGCCTTTAGTTATTATGCCCCCAGCCTCTGGAATAACCTGCCAGAGAACCTGAGGGGGACAAGAGGCATGGACAGACAGCCTTTAGTTATTATGCCCCCAGCCTCTGGAATAACCTGCCAGAGAACCTGAGGGGGACAAGAGGCATGGAGAGGCAGCCTTTAGTTATTATGCCCCCAGCCTCTGGAATAACCTGCCAGAGAACCTGAGGGGGACAAGAGGCATGGAGAGGCAGCCTTTAGTTATTATGCCCCCAGCCTCTGGAATAACCTGCCAGAGAACCTGAGGGGGACAAGAGGCATGGAGAGACAGCCTTTAGTTATTATGCCCCCAGCCTCTGGAATACCCTACCAGAGAACCTGAGGGGGACAAGAGGCATGGAGAGACAGCCTTTAGTTATTATGCCCGCAGCCTCTGGAACAACCTGCCAGAGAACCTGAGGGGGACAAGAGGCATGGAGAGACAGCCTTTAGTTATTATGCCCCCAGCCTCTGGAATACCCTACCAGAGAACCTGAGGGGGACCAAGAGGCATGGAGAGGCAGCCTTTAGTCATTATGCCCCCAGCCTCTGGAATAACCTGCCAGAGAACCTGAGGGGGACAAGAGGCATGGAGAGACAGCCTTTAGTTATTATGCCCCCAGCCTCTGGAATAACCTGCCAGAGAACCCGAGGGGGACCAAGAGGCATGGAGAGACAGCCTTTAGTTATTATGCCCCCAGTCTCTGGAATAACCTGCCAGAGAACCTGAGGGGGACCAAGAGGCATGGAGAGGCAGCCTTTAGTTATTATGCCCCCAGCCTCTGGAATAGCCTGCCAGAGAACCTGAGGGGGACCAAGAGGCATGGAGAGACAGCCTTTAGTTATTATGCCCCCAGCCTCTGGAATAGCCTGCCAGATAACCTGAGGGGGACCAAGAGGCATGGAGAGACAGCCTTTAGTTATTATGCCCCCAGCCTCTGGAATACCCTACCAGAGAACCTGAGGCATGGAGAGACAGCCTTTAGTTACTGTGCCCCCAGCCTCTGGAATACCCTACCAGAGAACCTGAGGCATGGAGAGACAGCCTTTAGTTACTGTGCCCCCAGCCTCTGGAATAGCCTGCCAGAGAACCTGAGGGGGACCAAGAGGCATGGAGAGACAGCCTTTAGTTATTATGCCCCCAGCCTCTGGAATACCCTGCCAGAGAACCTGAGGCATGGAGAGACAGCCTTTAGTTACTGTGCCCCCAGCCTCTGGAATACCCTACCAGAGAACCTGAGGGGGGCTGAAACTGTGAACATATTAAAACACATTTTTAGATTTGCTTTTCCTCTGGGTGCTTTTTAGTTCAGTTTGTCATTCTTTTTTTTTTTTATCTCGTGTTTTGTGTGTAGTAAATTATTTCAGCTTTATTTTCATTGTTTTAAATAAATAAAAATTCCTGTAAAGCACATTGCGTTGATGTATAAATAAAGCTTGACTTCATTTGATTTGATGGTGAGAGGTTGGCATGTCTTGGGGGTTTGATATTTGTGCTTCTGTAACTTTCTCACTCATCATTATTCTCAATTCGTTTAAGGCTAATATGTAATCAAGGTAGCATCCACAATAACGTAGAAGTGTTTAGAAACATATTCTGTTCTTATTTACAATAAAAGTGACCCCAAAATGACACAGTACATTATTCACCATTAATTTCTATTGGGCACAAAATGATCCAGAACACAACCAAAACAAACAGCAAATGCATTCAACAAGTTTGTAGTCACAAGCTAAACCATGAGCTTGATGTAATCATTGCGTGCTAGGAATATGGGAACAAACACTTAACATTTAACTATACTGAACAAAAATATAAATACAAAATATAAAGTGTTGGTTTCATGTGCTGAAATAAAAGATCCCAGAAATGTTCCATATTTTCCAGAAATGTTGTGCACAAATTTACAAATTTGTTTACATCCCTGTTAGTGAGCATTTCCCCTTTGCCAAGATAATCCATCTACCTGACAAGTGTGGCATATCAAGAAGCCGATTTAACAGCATGATCATTACACAGGCGCACCTTGTGCTGGGGACAATAAAAGGCCACTCTAAAATGTGCAGTTTTGTCACACAACACAATGCCACATATGTCTCAAGTTTTCAGAGATCGTGCAATTAGCATAGTGACTGCAAGAATGTCCAACCTCCAACGTCGTTTGGAGAATTTGGCAGTACGTCCAGCTGGCCTCACAACCACAGACCACGTGTAACTACGCCAGCCCAGGACCTCCACATCCAGCTTCTTCACTTATGGGATCGTCTGAGAACAGCCACCCAGACAGCTGATGAAACTGAGGAGTATTTCTGTCTGTTATAAAGCCCTTTTGTGAGGAAAGACTCTGATTGGCTGGGCCTGGACAACCCATGGCTGTGCCCCTGCCCAGTCATGTGAAATCCATAGGTTAGGGCCTAATGAATTTATTTCAATTGACTGATTTCCTTATATGAACTGTGTAAATCAGTAAAATTGTTGAAATGATTGCATGTTGGTTTATATCTTTGTTCAGTATACTTAAATACACATATAAGTTATTTTTTTGCCAATACTTTTGGTCCCCTAAAATGGGGGGACTGTGTTCAAAAAGTGCTGTAATTTAAAACAGTTCACCCGATATGGATGAAAATACCCCCAAATTAAAGCTGACTATCCGTACTTTAACCTCATGATCATTGTAACATTTAAAATCCAAAGTGCTGGAGTACAGAGCCAAAACAAACAAAACAATGTGTCGCTTTCCCAACACTGTTGGAGCTCCCTATATATCAATGTTATACAAAGCAGATTTTCAGTGTGGTCCTCAAGGGAAGACAACAAAAACAAACCGGAAATACATGAGATGATCTAATACTACTACGCAATACACCAACATGCATTTAAAACACCAATAATACAACACAACTCATGTCATTACACAATAAAGGCACACAGTCATATTTTGTTTACAAAAACAGCTGGAATGTGGGGATTTTATATCGTTACCATACTTGTGTGTAAAAGGTTTGTGTAATGATATGTAATTGTTTGTGGTGAGAGGATGTTTTCCACTTGCTATTCTGGTGTATACTTACCGAGTACTGTGTTTACTGTCGGGTTATGGCGTTTGGTGTGCTCACTGCTGTTATGTTCCAGCTTACGGCGCCCAGCAATGACTACTGGGGGGAATACGGAACCTATGGGCCATGCAGCCGCCCCTGTGGCACTGGAGTAGCCATGAGGACCAGGCAATGTATTACTGCAAGGTAAAAAAAAAACAAATGAATGTGAGAGAGTGCGTGTGTGTGAGAGAGATGGAGAGAGAGAGAAAAGAGAGAGACAGAAAGAAAGAGAGACAGACAGAGAAAGAGAGAGTGTGAGAGAGGGAGAGAAAGAGAGAGAGAGAAAAGAGAGGCAGAGAGAAAGAGAGAGAGAGAGAAAAGAGAGGCAGAGAGAGAGAGAGGAGAGAGAGAACAGAGAGAGACAGAGAAAGAGAGAGTTGAGAGAGTGTGAGAGAGGAAGAGAGAGAGAGGCAGAGAAAGAGAGAGAGACAGCGAAAGAGAGAGTTGAGAAAGTGTGAGAGAGGGAGAGAGAGAGAGACAGAGAAAGAGAGAGTTGAGAGAGTGTGGGAGAGAGAGAGAGACAGAGAAAGAGAGAGTTGAGAGAGTGTGTGTATGAGGATTGTATGTCTTTCTGACTCTCCTCTTTGATTTGCAGGACAGACGGAGGAAACAACTGCGTGGGATCTTCAAAATCTTACCGCACCTGTAATACGCAGGTACACACACACACACACACACACACACACACACACACACACACACACACACACACACACACACACACACACACACACACACACACACACACACACACACACACACACACACACACACACACACACACACACCCCAATGAAAACACCAACAGAATGAGATTGTCTGTTCCATGCAGGCATGTCCCGTGGGTTCCAGGGATATCCGCGAGGAGCAGTGTGCCCAGTTTAATAGGATGGACTTCCAGAGTAAACGATACACCTGGCTGCCTTACCATGGAGGTACAATGGGAATGACATGCAAATTATAAAGTGTAATATTTCACTGTGGATTATTACCCATATACTCATTATACATACATGAAGAATGACTAATGTTTGCTGTTTACCTGTGAAGCGTCTAACCCATGTGAGCTGAACTGCGTCCCCCGTGGAGAGAACTTCTTCTACAGACACAGGCCTGCCGTGGTGGACGGGACACCCTGCTATGTGGGGCGCAGTGACATCTGTATCGCAGGCATCTGCAGGGTATTAGTACTTACCTTATATCCTTCTTTTTATTCCACATTTAATAGTTCAACATGCCATGCACACACATACACACACACACACAGACACACATACGCATGCACACACACATACACACACACTCATATTGTCTTAATCTGTGTTATCTGATACCTAGGCGGTGATCAACGAAGAGATCCTCGGCATGGACCGTGACGTGGTGCCGGCCCATCCCGCTCCTGCCGCCAACTTGCGTCATCGCGAGTCCCTCACGTACGCCTACACATACAGCGCCTGGTCCGAGTGCTCAGCCCCCTGCAACGGAGGCACACAGCACCGCAGTGTACAGTGCATGGTCCAGGACTCGACGGCGCCCCACGTGGTGGATGACTCTTACTGCGACTCCCAGGGACTACCCAGGCCGGCCAGCCAGCAGGCCTGCAACCAGCAGCAGTGTGCCGAGTACAGTGTTTCCAGCTACAGTGTGGTGGGTACTGGGTAGCTACAGTGTGGGAGGTACTGGGTAGCTACAGTGTGGTGGGTACTGGGTAGCTACAGTGTGGTGGGTACTGGATACTGGGTACTGGGTAGCTACAGTGTGGTGAGTACTGGGTAGCTACAGTGTGGGAGGTACTGGGTAGCTACAGTGTGGTGGGTACTGGGTAGCTACAGTGTGGTGGGTACTGGATACTGGGTACTGGGTAGCTACAGTGTGGGGGTTACTGGGTAGCTACAGTGTGGGTACTAGGTACTGGGTAGCTACAGTGTGGTGGGTACTGGGTACTGGGTACTGGGTAGCTACAGTGTGGGGGGGTACTGGGTACTGGGTAGCTACAGTGTGGTGGGTACTGGATACTGGTACTGTGTACTGGTTAGCTACAGTGTGGTGGGTACTGGGTAGCGACAGTGTGGTGGGTACTGGGTAGCTACAGTGTGGTGGGTACTGGGTACTGGGTACTGGATAGCTACAGTGTGGTGGTTACTGGGTACTGGGTAGCTACAGTGTGGTGGGTACTGAATACTGGGTATCAAATTTCAAATCAAATTTATTTATATAGCCCTTCGTACATCAGCTGATATCTCAAAGTGCTGTACAGAAACCCAGCCTAAAACCCCAAACAGCAAGCAATACAGGTGTAGAAGCACGGTGGCTAGAAAAAACTCCCTAGAAAGGCCAGAACCTAGGAAGAAACCTAGAGAGGAACCAGGCTATGTGGGGTGGCAAGTCCTCTTCTGGCTGTGCCGGGTGGAGATTATAACAGAACATGGCCAAGATGTTCAAATGTTCATAAATGACCAGCATGGTCCAATAATAATAAGGCAGAACAGTTGAAACTGGAGCAGCAGCACGGCCAGGTGGACTGGGGACAGCAAGGAGTCATCATGTCAGGTAGTCCTGAGGCATGGTCCTAGGGCTCAGGTCCTCCGAGAGAGAGAAAGAAAGAGAGAAAGAGAGAATTAGAGAGAGCACACTTAAATTCACACAGGACACCGAATAGGACAGGAGAAGTACTCCAGATATAACAAACTGACCCTAGCCCCCCGACACATAAACTACTGCAGCATAAATACTGTAGGCTGAGACAGGAGGGGTCAGGAGACACTGTGGCCCCATCCGAGGACACCCCGGACAGGCCCAAACAGGAAGGATATAACCCCACCCACTTTGCCAAAGCACAGCCCCCACACCACTAGAAGGATTTCTGGGTACTGGGTAGCTACAGTGTGGTGGGTACTGGGTACAGGGAACTGGGTAGCTACTGTGTGGTGGGTACTGGGTACCAGGTACTTGGTAGCTACAGTGTGGTGGGTACTGGGTACAGGGAACTGGGTAGCTACTGTGTGGTGGGTACTGGGTACCCGGTACTGGGTAGCTACTGTGTGATGGGTATTGGGTACCAGGTACTTGGTAGCTACAGTGTGGTGGGTACTGGGTACAGGGAACTGGGTAGCTACTGTGTGGTGGGTACTGGGTACCAGGTACTGGGTAGCTACAGTGTGGTGGGTACTGGGTAGCTACAGTGTGGTGGGTACTGGGTAGCTACAGTGTGGTGGGTACTGGGTACTGGGCAGCTACAGTGTGGTGGGTACTGGGTACTGGGTACTGGATAGCTACAGTGTGGTGGTTACTGGGTACTGGGTAGCTACAGTGTGGTGGGTACTGAATACTGGGTATCAAATTTCAAATCAAATTTATTTATATAGCCCTTCGTACATCAGCTGATATCTCAAAGTGCTGTACAGAAACCCAGCCTAAAACCCCAAACAGCAAGCAATACAGGTGTAGAAGCACGGTGGCTAGAAAAAAACTCCCTAGAAAGGCCAGAACCTAGGAAGAAACCTAGAGAGGAACCAGGCTATGTGGGGTGGCAAGTCCTCTTCTGGCTGTGCCGGGTGGAGATTATAACAGAACATGGCCAAGATGTTCAAATGTTCATAAATGACCAGCATGGTCCAATAATAATAAGGCAGAACAGTTGAAACTGGAGCAGCAGCACGGCCAGGTGGACTGGGGACAGCAAGGAGTCATCATGTCAGGTAGTCCTGAGGCATGGTCCTAGGGCTCAGGTCCTCCGAGAGAGAGAAAGAAAGAGAGAAAGAGAGAATTAGAGAGAGCACACTTAAATTCACACAGGACACCGAATAGGACAGGAGAAGTACTCCAGATATAACAAACTGACCCTAGCCCCCCGACACATAAACTACTGCAGCATAAATACTGTAGGCTGAGACAGGAGGGGTCAGGAGACACTGTGGCCCCATCCGAGGACACCCCTGGACAGGCCCAAACAGGAAGGATATAACCCCACCCACTTTGCCAAAGCACAGCCCCCACACCACTAGAAGGATTTCTGGGTACTGGGTAGCTACAGTGTGGTGGGTACTGGGTACAGGGAACTGGGTAGCTACTGTGTGGTGGGTACTGGGTACCAGGTACTTGGTAGCTACAGTGTGGTGGGTACTGGGTACAGGGAACTGGGTAGCTACTGTGTGGTGGGTACTGGGTACCCGGTACTGGGTAGCTACTGTGTGATGGGTATTGGGTACCAGGTACTTGGTAGCTACAGTGTGGTGGGTACTGGGTACAGGGAACTGGGTAGCTATTGTGTGGTGGGTACTGGGTACCAGGTACTGGGTAGCTACAGTGTGGTGGGTACTGGGTAGCTACAGTGTGGTGGGTACTGGGTAGCTACAGTGTGGTGGGTACTGGGTAGCTAAAGTGTGGTGGGTACTGGGTACTGGGCAGCTACAGTGTGGTGGGTACTGGGTAGCTACAGTGTGGTGAGTACTGGGTAGCTACAGTGTGGTGGGTACTGGGTAGCTACAGTGTGGTGAGTACTGGGTACTGGGCAGCCTACAGTGTGGTGGGTACTGGGTACTGGGTACTGGATAGCTACAGTGTGATGGGTACTGGGCACTGGGTAGCTACAGTGTGGTGGGACTGAATACTGGGCAGCTACAGTGTGGTGGGTACTGGGTAGCTACAGTGTGGTGAGTACTGGGTAGCTACAGTGTGGTGAGTACTGGGTACTGGGTAGCTACAGTGTGGTGAGTACTGGGTAGCTACAGTGTGATGGGTACTGGGTAGCTACAGTGTGATGGGTACTGGGTACTGGGTAGCTACAGTGTAGTGAGTACTGGGTACTGGGCAGCTACAGTGTGGTGGGTACTGGGTAGCTACTGTGTGGTGGGTACTGGGTACTGGGTAGCTACAGTGTGATGGGTACTGGGTAGCTACAGTGTGATGGTACTGGGTAGCTACAGTGTAGTGAGTACTGGGTAGCTACAGTGTGGTGGGTACTGGGTAGCTACAGTGTGATGGGTACTGGGTAGCTACAGTGTAGTGAGTACTGGGTACTGGTTAGCTACAGTGTGGTGAGTACTGGGTAGCTACAGTGTGGTGAGTACTGGGAACTGGGTAGCTACAGTGTGGTGGGTACTGGGTAGCTACAGTGTGGTGAGTACTGGGTAGCTACAGTGTGGTGAGTACTGGGTAGCTACAGTGTGGTGAGTACTGGGTAGTTACAGTGTGGTGGGTACTGGGTACTGGGTAGCTACAGTGTGGTGGGTACTGGGTAGCTACAGTGTGGAGGGTACTGGGTAGCTACAGTGTGGTGGGTACTGGGTAGCTACAGTGTGGTGAGTACTGGGTACTGGGTAGCTACAGTGTGGTGGGTACTGGGTACTGGGTAGCTACAGTGTGGTGGGTACTGGGTAGCTACAGTGTGGTGGGTACTGGGTAGCTACAGTGTGGTGGGTACTGAGTAGCTGTAGTGTGGTGAGTACTGGGTACTGGGTACTGGGTAGCTACAGTGTGATGAGTACTGGGTAGCTACAGTGTGGTGAGTACTGGGTAGCTACAGTGTGGTGGGTACTGGGTATCTACAGTGTGGTGGGTACTGGGTAGCTACAGTGTGGGGGGTACTGGGTACTGGGTAGCTACAGTGTGGTGAGTACTGGGTAGCTACAGTGTGGTGAGTACTGGGTACTGGGTAGCTACAGTGTGGTGAGTACTGGGTACTGGGTAGCTACAGTGTGGTGAGTACTGGGTAGCTACAGTGTGGTGAGTACTGGGTACTGGGTAGCTACAGTGTGGTGAGTACTGGGTAGCTACAGTGTGGTGAGTACTGGGTACTTGGTAGCTACAGTGTGGTGAGTACTGGGTACTGGGTAGCTACAGTGTGGTGAGTACTGGGTACTGTGTAGCTACAGTGTGGTGAGTACCAGGTAGCTAAAGTGTGGTGAGTACTGGGTAGCTACAGTGTGGTGGGTACTGGGTACTGGGTAGCTACAGTTTGGTGAGTACTGGGTAGCTACAGTGTGGTGAGTACTGGGTACTGGGTAGCTACAGTGTGGTGAGTACCAGGTAGCTACAGTGTGGTGAGTACTGGGTAGCTACAGTGTGGTGGGTACTGGGTAGCTACAGTGTGGTGAGTACTGGGTAGCTACAGTGTGGTGGGTACTGGGTAGCTACAGTGTGGTGAGTACCGGGTACCAGTATGGCCAGTATAGAGTCAACATTAACAGTATAACAGAGGGTAGATTAGGAGAGTGTTTCCCAAACCTCTCTGTCAACAAGATGTATCTGTCGGTACGCAAAATCATGTTCAATATACTGTACCTCTCCACTGTACTGACCAACTACAGTGTCGCCACAGAATGATTTTCAGATTGCAGATTTTGTTTTGCCGCTAAATACCCTAATTGATATGTCCAATGTCCAGTGCTCAGTGAGCTGTGGTGATGGCCAGCAGACCAGGGAGGTGTTCTGTGTGGGGGCGGGAGGAGAGCGCCTTGGGGAGCAGGCCTGCAGCGGTCTGGCACGCCCACCCACAGTCCAGGCCTGCCGCAAACTAGCCTGCCATACCCACATCAGCTGGCATGTCAATGACTTCGGACTGGTGAGAGAGAGATTTTCTTTCTTATTGGGTCAAAATCATACATTACAAAGCACTTTAAACAACATACATAAACAATGAGAGAGTGAGATACTTTTAACACAGTACACTCTTATGTATCCTCTCATCTTTCCATACTTTTCTTTGTTTTTTGTCACTCTCTCCCTCTCTATCCTGCTCTCTCTCACTGTCCTCTCCCTCTCTCTCTCTCTCTCTCTCTTCTTCTCTGTCCCTCTCTATCCTTCTATCCTGCTCTCTCTCATTGTCCTCTCCCTCTGTCCCTCTCCTTGTCCCTATAGTGCTCTAAGAAGTGTGGTGGGGGGGTGCGTGAGAGAAGGGTGGTGTGTATGGACATAGAACAGAACCCACATGCGGAGGACAGATGTTCCCCCCACGTCAGACCCCCCACTGTGGAGCACTGTAACACCCACACCTGCCATGAAGCCCAGAGTGAGTCCAATCCCTGTGTGTGTGTGTGTGTGTGTGTGTGTGTGTGTGTGTGTGTGTGTGTGTGTGTGTGTGTGTGTGTGTGTGTGTGTGTGTGTGTGTGTGTGTGTGTGTGTGTGTGTGTGTGTGTGTGTGTGTGTCTGTTCATCCTTGTCTCCCTCTGTATACAGTAGGTGTACCAAGTGTCCATGACCCAAGAGGACATGATGGAACTCTGAGAGGATTTGTGCCTTATGACCCTTCAGGTGTGTGTGTCAGTTTGTGTGTGAAATTATAATCATCCTTGTGCGTAGACTGTCTTGGGATAATTCAAGTAGAGACAGATATAGCTTACCATTTATTTCTCACTCATTTCTCACTTTAACAAATCAGAGTTGACCATGAGACTATCTATCCTCAGGTTAAAACACACTTCTCTGAAAAGTTGTTCTCCCTGCAAGCCTTAATGATCCAAACAGTTCTGTTTTTCAAATCCGTTTTTTTTCTACAGACTGTCCAATCAGCAAGTTACAAGTGACCAAATGGGATTTGTGCATGTTCAGACAGCAGTCATTTGCTGACATAGCTATGCTAGTTGTCATAGTAACGGGCGTGTGCACAGTGGTGTAAGTTGATTGGTGGTGGTCAGTTGAAGCTGCTGAGGGGAGGGTCGGCTCATAATAAGGTCTGGAATGGCATCAAACACCTGGAAAACCATAGGTTTCATGTATTTGATACCATTCCACCTATTCCACTCCAGCCATTAACACGAGCCCGTCCTGACACATTAAGGTGACACCAACCTCCTGTGGTGGTGGTGGTAGTGGTGCTAAAACACGCTTCTCTCATAGTACATACTGTATGTCCCAGTCCTCCCTGTCTAGACCAAAGGTATCCTACTCTGACCCTACGAGGTCTGGATCCTGCTGGGTTTCTCTTCTACCTGATAACTAATTGTACCCACCTGGTGTCCCAGGTCTGAATCAGTCCAGGAACTAGCTTTGAGTTCCAGAGTTGAATTTGAGCGGTCTAGGCAGTGTTGTAATCCATCATAAAATCATAGCTACATATATACAATACAGGTTCCACTTGCCAAACTGGTAGGCCTATATCTAAAAAATATACTGTCTAGCTAAACATACCTACCACTTCCAAATATACTGTCTAGCTAAACATACCTACCACTACTAAATATACTGTCTCGCTAAACATACCTACCACTACTAAATATACTGTCTAGCTAAACATACCTACCACTTCCAAATATACTGTCTAGCTAAACCTACCTACCACTACTAAATATATTGTCTAGCTAAACATACCTACCACTACTAAATATACTGTCTCGCTAAACATACCTACCACTACTAAATATACTGTAAAGCCAAACATACCTACCACTACTAAATATACTGTCTAGCTAAACATACCTACCCCTACTAAATATACTGTCTAGCTAAACATACCTACCACTTCCAAATATACTGTCTAGCTAAACATACCTACCACTTCCAAATATACTGTCTAGCTAAACATACCTACCACTACTAAATATACTGTCTAGCTAAACATACCTACCACTACTAAATATACTGTCTAGCTAAACATACCTACCACTACTATTAAACATACCTACCATTACTAAATATACTATACAGCTAAACATACCTACCACGACTAAATGTACGATAGCAAAAAATAAACACACCCAGTTCTAAATATTCTCAACATGCTCATTGTTACCCGGGTGGGTGTTTACGTTTTGTATATGTACTTCAAGTATAATATAGAGTTCAGGTGGGCCTTCGTACCTCACCAAACAAAGGAAAGGAGGGTTGATCAATGACAAAAATCACGAGAAGGGCTTACAAAGAAAAACTTCCAAAAGGGCTAATTTGAGGTGAAAAGGAGTTGTGGCACTCCACAAAGAAAAGGCAGAGATGTATTTATTTTATGCTCATTTTAATCCATTGTACAGGATGCAAACAGATGACTGACGTTTCAACGTCAAGTTAACGTCTTCCTCAGAGTGAAAACCCCCCAAATCTCTGCCTTTCTTTGTGGAGCGCTCCAACTCCTTTTATCTTGAATGAGTCCTTTTGGAAGTTTGCCTTGGTAAGCCACTCTCATTAAGGAGAGGCTATTTTTATACATTATGTAAACATGTGACCTTATGTGTGTTTGCTCTCTTTAGCCACTAACACAGTGTATGACCCCTACTCCACCACCGTGGTTGGTCCCCACTGTGCCCAGTCATACTATGGTTGCTGTCCGGACGGCCACACATCCGCTGGTGGGCATAGAGGAGAGGGCTGTCCCACAGATGACTGTGAACGCACCCGGTAAGACTTTGGGTCTGTTCAGTACAGCACAACGTTACAGAACATTACAAAACGTTCAGATAGAGATAGCGTTGTGTTGAACACACATGGTACAAAGATGTTGATTGTGACAAAAAGGTATGTTACTTGCAGTCCAACTAGTGACTTTCAACTCGATGGCCTATATTAGGGCTGCCCAACCCTCTTCCTGGAGGTCTACTGTCCTGTAGGTTTTCAGTCCAACCCTCTTCCTGGAGATCTACTGGGGGGTTGGACTGAAAGTCTACAGGAAGAGGGTTGGACTGAAAGCCTACAGGAAGAGGGTTGGACTGAAAGTCTACAGGAAGAGGGTTGGACTGAAAACCAACAGGAAGAGGGTTGGACTGAAAACCAACAGGAAGAGGGTTGGACTGAAAACCAACAGGAAGAGGGTTGGACTGAAAACCAACAGGAAGAGGGTTGGACTGAAAACCAACAGGAAGAGGGTTGGACTGAAAACCAACAGGAAGAGGGTTGGACTGAAAACCAACAGGAAGAGGGTTGGACTGAAAACCAACAGGAAGAGGGTTGGACTGAAAACCAACAGGAAGAGGGTTGGACTGAAAACCAACAGGAAGGGGTTGGACTGAAAACCAACAGGAAGAGGGTTGGACTGAAAACCAACAGGAAGAGGGTTGGACTGAAAACCAACAGGAAGAGGGTTGGACTGAAAACCAACAGGAAGAGGGTTGGACTGAAAACCAACAGGAAGAGGGTTGGACTGAAAACCAACAGGAAGAGGGTTGGACTGAAAACCAACAGGAAGGGGGTTGGACTGAAAACCAACAGGAAGAGGGTTGGACTGAAAACCAACAGGAAGAGGGTTGGACTGAAAACCAACAGGAAGAGGGTTGGACTGAAAACCAACAGGAAGAGGGTTGGACTGAAAACCAACAGGAAGAGGGTTGGACTGAAAACCAACAGGAAGAGGGTTGGACTGAAAACCAACAGGAAGAGGGTTGGACTGAAAACCAACAGGAAGAGGGTTGGACTGAAAACCAACAGGAAGAGGGTTGGACTGAAAACCAACAGGAAGAGGGTTGGACTGAAAACCAACAGGAAGAGGGTTGGACTGAAAACCAACAGGAAGAGGGTTGGACTGAAAACCAACAGGAAGAGGGTTGGACTGAAAACCAACAGGAAGAGGGTTGGACTGAAAACCAACAGGAAGAGGGTTGGACTGAAAACCAACAGGAAGAGGGTTGGACTGAAAACCAACAGGAAGAGGGTTGGACTGAAAACCTACAGGAAGAGGGTTGGGCAGCCCTGGCCTATATGGATGCCGTCCGTGTTTCTGTCTCACCTGTCTTTGTGTGTGCCTGTCTATACCAGCTACCTGTTGGTTTGTTTTCTATATCTTACCTGTGTGTGTGTCTGGTTGTCAGGTACGGCTGCTGTCTGGATGGGGTGACTACTGCTCAGGGTCATGGAAGGGCAGGATGTGCTGATAACCAACCACGTGTGGTAAGAGCTGCTACCACCCATTATACCAGAGTGGCGCAGCGGTCTAAGAAACTGTATCTCAGTGCTAGAGGCATCACTACAGACACCCTGGTTCAAATCCTGGCTGTATCACAACCGTCCGTGATTGGGAGTCCCATAGGGCGGTGCACAATGGGCCCAGCGCCGTCATGGGTTTGGCCGGTGTAGGCCGTCATTGTAAATAACAATTTGTACTTAAACTGACTTGCCTAATTAAATAAAAGTTAAATATATATATATGTCATACTGTCTGTCTGCCTGTCTTTCTGTATATATGTCTCTCTTGTGTGTGCGTGTGTCTGACTTTCTCTCTCTCTCTCTGCAGGACCACTCTGTCCCGGCTTATGCTCAGTCCGGCCATATGTGCTCCCTGTCACGTGACGATGGATCCTGTGCCAACTGGACATCTCGCTTCTACTACAACTCAGCCACTGGCAGCTGCACTCAGTTCTGGTATGGTGGTTGCCATGGCAACGCCAACAACTTTGTGTCCAGGGACGTTTGCCAGAGGGAGTGTGGCGGCGCCGTCGTGACACCACGACAGGCATCCCCACCCGCACGGTCTGACATGAGAGTAAGGGTGGGCGCGAGGGCGAGGGCGAGTGCGAGGGCATACCGCGCCCGGTCTTAAGAGACACAGGATGAATTTGTTTCAGTCATACAAACACCATACAGAGGAAAGGAAAGATATTAAGTTTTCCATATAATACTTCATATGTGAACAAATGTCTTTCAAAATCTGACCTGCAACATTTCTCTGTGCTTTCTGTCATTGTTGATATCAATAAACTGAACTGAACAAATCTGTTGTATCATGTTATCCTTCTTCTTGTGTCATAATATATTTTTATTTACTTTTTACACTTGAAGAGTGGCCCCAGTTTATCACTGGCGTTATAAATATCACGTAGTAAATTGAGACTTTTATTTTGAATAGGTGCTTTTACTTTGAAATAGATAGATATTTTCTCCACTTTTTAGTGATGGCCATTCGGAGTCTTTTCGGGTGAGCAGCCAACTAGGCTCCTTTCACGTAAAAGAGCTGGCCTATTTGGCTCCAAAACGGCTCTTCGTTCAAAATGCTTAGAAATCGACCTAGAACCATGTAAAGCAAAAGGTTGTCAGATTGTGGAATGTGCGTCCAAATACATTTGTACCCGAGCAAAGTATTTTATATATTTTTTTTTTACTCCCTGAATAAATCTGCGTGTACCAGATTGACGCGCTCTCACCACTATTTATTGTTTCTGCAGTGAGGAATTTCTCTCTTTAGAGAAATGACTTGTGTGCTCCAAAAGCAATCGTAGCAGTACGCAAGCCAGGGAGTCAAACGTACGGCTCTTTCACCACTGCGATTCGGTTCCCGACGTTCAGCAAAAAAAATATCCGTTCAAAAGGAGCCGTTCCCGAACGAACCATCACTACTTCCTTTCTCGCAAATTCTTTCCATACAGCTACATTTCACGGGGCTAGCAGAGCAATATAACAGCCATTTAAACGCTGAATCTGTAAGTCTAGCTTTAAAAGTATAATCGGACACCAACACAAACATGGTAAGTGTCATTTTTGCACTGTACGAAGAGCAAAAATAATCTGAACTATATTATCCAATCATTCGACTCATTGCTGAGCTAGTTAGCTAAAACTGTGGCTAGCTGGCTAGCCCGAGCTACAGGGCTCTGGCAGGAGCTCGCAACTTTACTAGCTCGATACACATTTTTCTAATGAGCCAAATGCAGTCATTTACAGTAATGTTAGCAAGCTTCGCGGATGTTGATGCGTGTCATACAAGAATAGCAACTCTATGCGTTATCGAGACAGTAAGCAAAGCTGATCCGTTAGGGACTGTTATGAGGTTCGTCAGACCAAATTCCATCTGCTCTATTCTTATTGGATTAATTGTAACTTTGTCTGTATAATAAAATACCATTTGAGCAGTGGTAAAGTGTGTAACAACATTTACTGACAACGTCATGGTCGGTGTGTTTTGGTTGTTACAGTATAGGCCAAATACACACTTCCATATGTAAAAAAAACCAACTGTGTTTTTCTCTTCTTTACAGTCACACACCATTCTGCTTGTCCAGCCAACTAAGAGACCAGAGGGGCGAACATATGCCGACTACGAGTCAGTCAACGAATGCATGGAAGGTGAGAATCAGTCTACAGACACTGAGTGGTGCTGTTTGGGTCTCTGAAGTGGTTGTTCCCAGTAGGGATAACCCCTACCTACTACCTGAATGTCCAATAAGAAGACAGATGTTCATGTTTAGTTTCAAAACGTGTTGCTACGGTGTGCTCTACTGAACACGACCCCCGGTGTAGGCCCCACTTAAAGAACACACTGTGCCAAAGAATGGTTAAAAGAAGTGGTTGGCCGTCCTATTGCCTCTGACCAGAACATTGGCCATCGCTTACTGTTAATATCCAGACGATTCTACATGGTGATATTCTGCTTTTGACTGTTGGTCAGCACGGTTTGTTTTGTCCTGAACTCAGAAGTATTTCCACGTGTAGCCTCGTTCTATGTATCACTGTCTCAACCTGTGTCCTTCCTGATCCAGGTGTGTGTAAAATGTACGAAGAGCACCTGAAGAGGATGAATCCCAACAGTCCCTCCATCACCTATGACATCAGCCAGCTGTTTGACTTCATTGATGACTTGGCAGACCTCAGCTGTCTAGTGTAAGTTGTACTGTGCAACCTCACCGTTAGAGCCCAATGGTTTAGCAATAAATCCACCTTGCATTCCAGAGGTGCTATTATTATTAGGTATGGTTGTATTTGTTAGTTGACACCGTAGGAAAATGTTTTGCAATGGGGGGGGAACAAACAAACAAACAAACAAACAATGATTTGTTATTGGACAAGTTCAGGTAGTCCCTCACCGTTTCCTTGTTTGCTTCCATTCCTAGTGAATACCACCCTGGTCTATCCTGTCATTTCACAGCTCTGCCAAGGTTTTAGGGGACTAGGATTACATTTTGGATTGCAACTAAGAATTGCCTTCTGTTTTCCCCCGGGTAATTAGGTCTGGTAGAATTTATTTCCCGGGGTCAAATAGCCTATCTGCCAATTGAGCACAAGGCTTAATGTCGTGGGAGAACAATCTTATGTTCATGACATGTCTCTCCTGGGTCTTATTTTGGGAGTAGCAGGTAGCCTAGTGGTTAGAGCATTGGGCCAGTAACCCAAAGGTTGCTGGATCGAATCCCAGAGTAAAAATCTGTGGTTCTGCCCCTGAACAAGGCAGTAGGCCGTCATTGTAAATAAGAACAAATTCTTAACTGACTTGCCTAGTTAAATTTAAAAAATGTTTTTGGAAAAAAAGAGGTGTTCTTGTTGGAAATGTTGATGTATTTCCTCGCGGTTTGTCTGTTTTTATTCTGTTTGGTGGCTAATGAATACGAACCTCCTGCTGTTCATTCAGGTACCGTGCAGACACTCAGACGTACCAGCCGTACAACAAAGACTGGATCAAGGAGAAGATTTACGTGCTCCTGCGGCGTCAGGCCCAACAAGCTGGGAAGTAAAGGCAGGCAGGAAGGGGGGGTAGCCAAGAGGTTGCCCCCATTGCACAGATCTAGGGTCAGTTTGCTTTACCACGGTCAGAACCCAAACCACTAGGAGGTAAAAACCCTGATTCTGGAACAGTGCATGGGGGCAACTTCATCAGATGGGTGTAGGGGTGGGCCTTGGTTTTATTGGTCTGGGTTATTACTGGGCTGTATGAAGGGAGGGGGACAGTGGCCCTGTTTTCGAGTACACACAAAACAAAGTGCAGCCTCCCTTCCTTGAGAATCACAGATCTAGAAGTGATTGGATAGATGCGAGCAAGGTTATCAACCTATTGCTGTCGCCAATCCAACCAGATCAGTGAGTACTCCAAGGAAGGGAGAAAACAACTATATTGAAGGTATTCGACCAGGGACTGATCTGGGGGTGGGGTGACAGGACAGTGATCTATGGGGTGGGGCTTGGGAGACAAGCTTGTGATTTGTTTGGGTCTATTTGTGGGAGGGGCTAGTTGCTTGGTGAAGATGGATCTATTGAACAGAAGAAAAACGAGCTCAAAACAGGACAACTATTTAAGTACTGTTTTTCTTTCAGCAATTGTTTTCCTTTCTGTTCAAGGAAGATGGATAGGAGTGACTATTTGCTTTGTTTTTATACATTTTAAGGGAGAATTGAATTGTAACATGCCACTAAGGGTGTGATTTGTTCATTAAAAAAAATTAAATTAAAATGTTGAATTTAGATTTAGTGTGATATTAGTGTCAGTAGATTAATTTCAATTTTTGCACCTCTTACTGTCATTCTCATTTTAAACCTGTCTGTTTTTGTAAATGTATTTGCCTGACATCTGATTTCATGTTCATTTTGTTATTTTCTCTGAATACAGGAAATTAACTATTGTTTTCAGATTTGATTTGGAGTGTCTTTTTTTTACTGAAAGCATATCTATATACTGCTTATGGTACAGACTGCATCTATGCTTTTATACAGAGAAGATGTGAACAGGCAGAGCGGAAGAGGCAAATCTTTATGTAAAGATTATCAATATACAGCTCTTCTTTGGTGGAACGAAGATTCACAAATGGATTGAATTGTTTAGATAGAAACATTTGGTAAATTACCAGAGGATGAAACATGACATTCTCTAGGGAGACCTGAATCTGAAAAGATTCTTCCAAATAATTGAATATTACTGTGTACGTGTAGTAGTTATGATTCCTTGTCATTAGCTGCATATATCTTCATATTTTGCACCAAGTGATGCTGAGAGGCTCTTGCCTTACGTTTTGAAACCTGTGTACTGTTGCTTTAAAATGTGGCGGGCTGCTCGATATGCACCCAGCTGCAGCCCAACAGAAGCCTGCCACTAAAACTAGGCCGGTTTCCATTGACTCAGGTTTATTTAACAAAAGCAATGTCGCAAATGTGACGTGTAATGGAAAAGGAATATGTAGAGACATTTTCTAAAAATGTACGTTTTTATCCTTTCAACAGTGGTGGATTTATATTTTGGTAAAACTTTATTGCGAACAAATGATAGAAACAGTGATTTTCAAATAAGTGATTAATGCTGACTCGTTTTGAAGGTACGTGGGGCATGTAATGTCACGTAACTATAAATCACCAGTCCGCATTTCATTCATTCTAATATAGCGTATGCTTGCAGGACAGAGCAACAAGTTAAATGTATTTGTCACATGCACCAAATACAATAGGTGTAGACTTTACTGTGAAATGCTTACTTATGAGCTAACAATGCTGAGTTAAAAAGTGAGAAAGATGTGCTAATAAAAAAAAGAAATAGTAAAACAAAATAACAATAACAAGGCTATCTACAAGGAGTACCGGTACCAAGTCAATGTGCAGGTGTACATGTAAGTAGGGGTAAAAGTAGCTAGGCAGCAGTGTATGTGTGTAGCGTAACTATGCATGTGTGTGGGTAGAGACAGTGCAACAACAACAAAAACGCGGCCTATGAAGATGGGGTTGTGCTCGGCCCTCTGTTTCCTGTAGTCCACAATAAGCTCCTTTGTTTTGATGACATTGAGAGAGAGGTTGTTGTCCTGGCACCACACTGCCAGTTCTCTGACGTCCCTATAGGCCGTCTCATCGTTGTCGGTGATCAGGCCTACCACTGTTGTGTTGTCAGCAAACTTAATGATGGTGTTAGAGTCATGTTTGGCCACACAGTTGTGGGTGAGCAGGGAATACAGGAGGGGACTAAGTACACATCCCTGAGGGGCCCCAGTGTTAAGGATCAGCGTGGAAGACATGTTGTTGCCTACACTTACCACCTGGGGGGCGGCCCGCCAGTAAGTCCAGGATCCAGTTGCAGAGGGAGGTGTTTAGTCCCAGAGTCCTTAGCTTAGTGATAAGCTTTGTGGGCACTATGGCGTTGAACGCTGAGCTGTATGTAGTCAATGAACAGCATTCTCACATAGGTGTTCCTTTTGTTCAGGTGAGAAAGGTCAGTGTGGAGTGTGATTGAGATTGCGTCATCTGTGGATCTGTTTGGGCGGTATGCGAATTGGAGTGGGTCTAGGGTGTCCGGGAGGATGCTGCTGATGTGAGCCATGACCAGCCTTTCAAAGCACTTCATGGCTACTGATGTGAGTACCACAGGGTGGTAATCATTTAGGCAGGTTACCTTTGCTTCCTTGGGCAGGGGGATTATGGTGGTCTGCTTGAAACCTGTAGGTATTACAGACTCGGTCAAGGAGAGGTTGAAAATGTTAGTGAAGACACTTGACAGTTGGTCCGCTCATGCTTTGAGTACACATCCTGGTAATCTGTCTGGCCCAGCGGCATTGTGAATGTTGACCTGTTTAAAGGTTTTGTTCACATCAGCAACCGAGAGCGTTTATCACACAGTCATCCAGAGCAGCTGGTGCTCTCGTGCATGCTTCAGTGTTGCTTGCCTAGAAGCGAGCATAAAAGGCATTCAGCTCATCTGGTAGGCTCGCGTCACTGGGCAGCTCACGTCTGTGTTTCCCTTTGTAGTCCGTAATAAATTTCAAGCCCTGCCACATCTGACGAGCGTCAGAGCAGGAGTAGTAGGATTCAATCTTATTCTTGTATTGACGCTTTGCTTGTTTGATGGTTTGGGATGTTGCCTGTAATCCATGGCTTCTGGTTGGGATATGTACGTGCAGTCACTGTGGGGACGACGTCATAGATGCACTTATTAATGAGGCCGATGACTGAGGTGGTGTATGTCATTAGATGAATCCCGGAACATATTGCAGTCTGTGCTAGTAAGACAGTCCTGTAGTGTAGCATCTGCATCATCTGACGACTTCCATACTGAGCGAGTCACTGGTACTTCCTGCTTTCGTTTTTGCTTGTATTCAGGAATCAGAAGGATAGAAATATGGTCAGATTTGCCAAATGGGGGTGAGGGAGAGCTTTGTATGCATCTCTGTGTGTGGAGTAAAGGTGGTCTAGGATCCCCCCCCCACTGGTTGCACATGTGACATGGTGGTAAAAAATGTATAAAACTGATTTAAGTTTGCCTGCATTAAAGTCCCCAGCCATTAGGAGCACAGCTTTTGGGTGAGCGTTTTCTTCTTATGGCCTTATAGAGTTGGTTGAGAGCGGTCTTAGTGACAGCTTCGTTCTGTGGTGGTAAATAGACGGCTACGAATAATACAGATGAGAACTCTCTTGGTAGATAGTGTGGTCTACAGCTTATCATAAGGTACTCTACCTCAGGCGAGCAATACCTTGAGACTTCTTTAATATAAGACATTGCCCACCAGCTGTTATTGACAAATAGCCACACCCCTCCACCCCTCGTCTTACCAGAGGTAGAGTCTCTGTTTTACCAGTGCATGGAAAATCCCGCTAGCTCTATATTGTCTGTGTCTTCGTTCAGCCACGTCTCGGTGAAACATAAGATGTTACAGTTTTTAATGTCCCGTTGGCAGGATAATCTTAATTGTAGGTCATCAATTTTATTTTCCAATGATTGCACGTTAGCAAGAAGAACGGATGTCAGTGGGAGTTTACTCGCTCGCCTACCGATTCTCAGAAGGCTGCCCGATATGCAGCCCCTTTTCCGGCAAAGTAGTCTTGTCAGGTATCCCGCACTCCGGCCTCTTCCTTTTTCAGAGTCTCAGGGATTTGGGCCTGGTCTGGAATGAGCAGTATGTCTTTTGCCTCCGACTCATTGAAGTAGAAATCCTCATTCAAATCGATGTTAGTTATCGCTGTTCTGATGTCCAGAAGCTCTTTTCTGTCATAAGAAACGATGGCGAGGCGCATTATGTACTAAAGAAGTTAACACATAATATAGCACAATTGGTCTGGAGCCTGTAAAACGGCTGCTATACCCTCCAGCGTCATTCAAACCCTGCCGAGCACACAAAGATTCAAGTGTACGGAGGAAGAGTCCAAAGAGTTTTTTGGTTTGATTCAAAAGTATGCAAAACGCTCCAAGAAACGCCTGATTATTTGAACAATTACTGTAAATAAGACTTGCAGAGTAAGGGCTATAACAAAGCCTGGCACATCTTAAAGATTCAAGTGGAAGGCCTTGAAACAGCGCTACCTGAGTGAAAAAACAGAACTTCTTCGAAGTGGTCCTATTTTTCTATCGGAAAGAATGAAATCCTAGGACAAAGACCTGTTGTTTCAATGCACACCAACATAAACATCTCACGTGCTGGTAAGTAATGTTACATTAGGCTATAGGACTTCAGCAAGGTAACTTGCAATAATATTGTGATTCTCAATCTCCACATAGGTGATGACAATTGCCCTGAGGGAGAAGCGTCCGTAGACGACGCTGAGGATGACACCCGGGAGAGAGTACCTACAGGTAGGCTTTTGTATAAATTCCTCTTAAGAAACTATTAGGTTGGCATTGGCTTATCATGAGGCTGTAGCCTGCTTTGCTACTAACTGAATAAATGCTGAAAATTAGTTGGCTAGCCCATATAATAAGTAGATACAACATAAATTACATGGCCAAAAGTATGTGGACACGTGCTCGTCGAACATCTCATTCCAAAATCATGGGCATTAATATGGGGTTGGTCCCCACTTTGCTGCTATAACAGCCTCAAGTCTTCTGGGAAGGCTTTCCACTAGATGTTGGAATATTGCTGCGGGGACTTGCTTCCATTCAGCCACAAGAGTATTAGTGAGGTTGGGCGAATAGGTCTGGAATGCAGTCGGCGTTCAGGGCTCTGTGCAGGTCAGTCAGGTTCTTCCACACAGATCGCAACAAACCATTTCTGAGTGGACCTTGCTTTGTGCATGGGGGCATTGTAATTCTGAAACAGGAAAAGGCCTTCCCCAAACTGTTGCCACAAAGTTGGAAGCACAGAATCGTCTAGAATGTAATTTTATGCTGTAGTGTTAAGATTTCCCTTCATTGTAAGGGGTCTAGCCTGAACCATGAAAAACTGTCCCAGACCATTATTCCTCCTCCACCAAACTTTACAGTTGGCACTTTGCATTGGGGCAGGTGGTGTTCTCCTAGCATCCGCCAAACCCAGATTAGTCCGTTGGACTGCCAGATGATGAAGCGTGATTGATCACTCCAGAGAACGCGTTTCCACTGGTCATGAACAATGGCGGTGAGTTTTACACCACTCCAGCCGACGCCTGGCATTGTGTTTGGTGATCTTAGGCTTGTGTGCAGCTGCTTGGCCATGGAAACCCATTTCATGAAGCTCCCGACGAAACAGTTCTTGTGCTGATGTTGCTTCTAGAGGCAGTTTGGAACTCGGTAGTGAGTGTTTCAACTGAGGACAGAGAATTTTTACACGCTACATGTTTCATCACTTGCCGGGCCTGTCCTGTGAGCTTGTGTGGCCTACCACTTAGTGGCTGAGCTGTTGTTGCTCCTAGATGTTTACACTTCACAACAGCAGCACTTACAGACCGGGGTAGCTCTAGCAGGGCAGAAATTTGACACATGAGAATTACTAGAATATGGCAAATATGAGTAAATTCTTGCATTCTATCTATACTGGCTTTTTCATGCTACCTGAGAAATGAAATAGATACTCATGTGCAATTTGACTAAATGTAAACACTTCAACCACTTAATTTTTATTTGACATTCTAGTTTTTAGTATTTAAAAAATGTTTTTTAGGTGTGACATCATTATGTAAGTCGCTCTGGATAAGAGCGTCTGCTAAATGACTTAAATGTAATGTAAATGTATGTCCAGCTGTTTTTACAGATACAAGACAATTAAATGTGATTGCATCATAGCAGGAAATTGTTGTCTACTGGACATGGTTCATTCCTACCAGATACATGTGAACTCCTCATTTTCTTTCTTAGATTACTTTTCTCCTTTCCTCACTCCATTTCCAACCTCATTTCCTAGCTCCCTTTCTTTTTCAAATCAAATCAAATTTTATTTGTCACATGCGCTGAATACAAAAGGTGTAAATCTGGAAGCCTTAGGAAGTGCAACATAACCAATATCCCACTGTGTATTCAATTGGGGCTGGGTTGAAAATCCACCAACCTCAGATTTCCCACTTCCTGTTTGGATTTCTTCTCAGGTTTTTGCCCGACATATGAGTTCTGTTATACTCACAGACATCATTCAAACAGTTTTAGAAACTTCAGAGTGTTTTCTATCCAATACTACTAATAATATGCATATATTAGCAACTGGGACTGAGGAGCAGGCTGTTTACTCTGGGCACCTTTCATCCAAGCTACTCAATACTGCCCCTGCAGCCATAAGATATCTTAACCAACAATGCAGTTTTAAGAAAATAGAGTTGATAAAATATTTTCTCAATAAACTAATGTAAAAAAAAGTAACATAATAAAACAACAATAACGAGGCTTATATAGGTACCGAGTCAATGTGCGGGGGTACAGGTTAGTTGAGGTAATTGAGGCAATATGTACATGTAGGTAGGGGTAAAGCGAGTATGCATAGATAATGAACAGCGAGTAGCAATAGTGAAAAAAAGTCTTCCTTTCCTTCCCTACTTCTCATTCCGCTATTCCCCTATCGCTATTTCCTTATCTCCTTTCCTTACCTAGCTATTTTCCTAGCTTCCTTTCCTTTACTAATTTTCTTTCCTAGATTCCCTTCCAGCTTTCCTCACTCCATTTTCTAACTCCCTATCCTTTCCTCTTTCCTAGCTTCCTTACCTCCTTTCCTAGATTCCTTTCCATCCCTACCACCCTTTCCTCCCCTCCTTCTCTAGCTCCCTTTCCTTAAAGTTAGGAAAGTAGGAAAGAAAAAGTTCACATGTATGTGCTAGGGATTAACCACGGCCTGAAGATGGAGATAGTATTGCTTTTAGTGACAGGCTACTGCGGGGCTGCAGCTGGATACTATTGTGCTGCCCTGTTGTTGCTGTGCTGGAAACCCCGTACTGACTTTCTGAAGGGACCCAAGATGGCTGAATGGTCACAGGGGCTGTAGTTAACAATTATCTAGAGAAGCGATATGATGGAAATGAATGACAAGTAATGTTAGTATGTGAAACATAACATTGGGGGGAGTTATACGATTACAGCTTGATGGTCTTCCTCATTTTGAAATGCAAGGACTACCAGTGAGGAGAGAGACTGATTTCTCCGCGGCCCGGAGCCAGAACATGGCGGAACACTTGGGAAAGAAATAGCTAGCTAGCAGCTAACGTATTATAGAAAGCCGTATAGCTGATCGGAAAAGTCGGGCTACATTTAACGACACTGGTTGTGGTTCGTAAACGGGCAATAATGTAACCGGTGTATGGTATTTGTCGATGTATAATAATGTACTGTTTTCATAAGATGTTGAATGTAGCAAGGCAGTTAGCCGACTAGCTAGCTAACGTGCTAGCTAGTTAGCTCCGGTAGATAGCTAGCTAGCTAGCATATAGCAATCATCTCAGTGTACTATAGCTGAAGTCCTCTAACATAGTATATTTGTAATATTACACGGAATGTTTCCCATTCGAACCTAGTTTATATACGTATTATTTGGTCTATGGTTGTACTGTTTGTGTAGCTAGTTTCTGAAGGAGACTGTCGGTAACTAGCTAACCGATCTGCTAGACAGTGTGAACGGACGCGTCGTAGGCTTTTTGGTCTGAGCGAGGCAAGTTTTGTGGTTGCCAGCTAGCATCTGTAGCAAGCTATACATAGCGAACTGTGATAACTAGCTAGTAAATCTAGTTTTTTTTAACTCTTCTGACTAAGTGGATGTACGGTAGTTGATCCTCACAACCACCACACTAGGCAGTCGGAAGAGTTGGCGCGTTGCGGAGCAAGGTAAACAGAAGTCGGCTGGGGAAAGCGGTCACGACCACCTGCCAAGATGACGGACACCCGCCGCCGAGTCAAAGTTTATACGCTCAACGAGGACAGACAATGGGACGACCGCGGCACCGGACACGTCTCCTCGGGCTATGTAGAGCGGCTGAAAGGCATGTCTCTGCTGGTGCGAGCGGAGAGCGATGGTGAGTCAGGTAAAAGTATTGTTATACTCTCACTAATACTCACAACCATTGATTGATTGCTATACTCTTTGTTCTGATAATGTCACGATGTTGTCGATAACACCTAGCTAGCTATCTGTAAACAAACTACGTAGCCTCGTTTTTGTGTACTATTATGAAGACAGTCAAAAGAGGAGCCTCGATATCTAATTAGTGGTTGGTTCATTGATCCCTTGAGTCCTACACAAGTCACTGACTCCTGAATCCTCATACTATGTGCACTAAAATGTACAAAATATACAAATACATAGCTAGAAGTGATCATGGAATATCATGCCCCATCTCAGCCAGGCCCCTGTTGTAAATGCAGCACAGTCTAACCACTATGTCATGGCCTTACAGTTACATAATCACACTGTCCCCACAGCCGCCCAAAGAGGGGCCGAGATACACAACTCCCGATTTAGCCCCCCGCCGTCCTTTTGCAGCAGTGAGCTGCGTCCACTTCAGCTGTCGAAATCTTTGCGCAAAGCTGCATGTTAGTTTTTGGTGTCATCGCTAACTCACTTTGTGTTTCTTCACACCCCCAGGTTCCCTGCTGCTGGAGTCGAAGATAAACCCAAACACAGCCTACCAGAAACAACAGGTCAGTCACTTGCTGGACGAAGACACTTGAATGTTAGCGTCATGTCTCCTGTCTTATTCTAACAGGGTATTTATGATAGTAATAGTGCTGTTTTGTCTCTTTCCATCAGGACACGTTGATAGTATGGTCGGAGGCTGAGAACTATGACCTGGCCCTCAGCTTCCAGGAGAAGGCTGGCTGCGATGAGATCTGGGAGAAAATCTGTCAGGTAATCCCACTTTTCTTCTCTGTGTGTGAGTATAAGATGAAGGTGGAACATACTCAACTCTATTGTCTTGTGGCTAGAATCCAAAAGTCCCTTAATAATGAAGTATAATTATATGTTTAGCTTTCACTTAATGTGATAATGTAATTTTCTACATTTCTAAGTATGGTTTAAAGGATAGAGCTGGCATGTTCATGTATAACAAATGCCTTCATGCGTTGTTTTGACTCGTGTTTCGCTCTGTTCTGTCCCTAATGTTGTGGTGTTATAACTCATTGGTTTGATTGTGTGATTTTTGACTCCCGTGTCTCCGTCTCTACTAGGTCCAGGGCAAGGACCCGTCGGTGGACATCACCCAAGAGCTGGTGGATGAGTCGGAGGAGGAGCGGTTCGACGACATGTCCTCCCCGGGGCTCGAGCTCCCACCCTGCGAGCTGGGTCGCCTCGAGGAGCTCGCAGAACTTGTGGCCTCCTCTCTCCCCTCGCCCTTACGCCGTGAGAAACTGGCCCTGGCTGTGGAGAACGAGGGCTACATCCGCAAGCTCCTGGAGCTCTTTCGCCAGTGCGAGGACCTGGAGAACGCCGACGGCCTCCACCACCTCTATGAGATCGTCAAGGGCATTTTCCTGCTGAACCGCACGGCACTGTTCGAGGTTATGTTCTCAGAGGAGTGCATCATGGACGTGATTGGCTGCCTGGAGCACGACCCTGTGCTGGGGGCTGCGCCGCGGCGCCACCGTGACTTCCTCACCAAGACTGCCCGCTTCAAGGAGGTGATCCCCATCGGCGACCCTGAGTTGCGCGCCAAGATCCACCAGACGTACCGGGTGCAGTACATCCAGGACATGGTGCTGCCCACGCCGTCGGTGTTCGAGGAGAACATGCTCTCCACGCTGCACTCGTTCATCTTCTTCAACAAGGTGGAGATCGTGGGCATGCTGCAGGTGAGATTGTGGGGACACGGGGAGGGCACCAGCATGCACACTAAACACAAACATGTTTTGTATTTTTTTCCTTGTTACTTTTTTCTATAATTAGTAGCATTTTATCTCTGCATTGTTGTTCCGTCAGTAAGCATTTCACTGTTAGTCTGCACCTGTTGTTTACCAACGATGTGACAAATAAGATTTGATTTTGATTTGAATTAAGTGGCCACAGTCAGGACAACATAGGCCAGAGTAAGGTGCTACACACACACATGCAGGTGTACACATGGGGAGCATGGTGAAATGTCAGCGATTTCTGTGTTTTGGTTTTATTTTTGTTTTGTTTTTCTTATGATAGCCATACAAACCCCAGTCTGAGTACCAGTCGCTAACGTTCCACTCCTTGTCATTGGCAAATAAACGGGCCTTTCGGCAATCTCAACATTCAATATGTGCTGGATTTACAGTGGAGTTGCTCATTGGTTGTTGGAAATAACATTGAATATTTTCCATGATGACATGTGGATCCTTAAATAGAATTATGAGTTATAACAAAGTCAAAAATAAACATTTAGCAGTTAGCTTGGCCAGTTGTTGTATTTTAAAGCATTTTGTGGTTTGAATTGCATTATGCATGTGAGCTGTGAGCTACAAACTTTTGAGATGTGAGCTACAAACTTTTGACAGACTGGTTTCATCTGGACAAACAAACTGTTGCTTAGCAACCAGATACCAACATGTTCTGTGAAGAGAAAGTGATAGTGTTCCAATATTTGCATAATCGTTGTGATTGGACCATAACTGTGATGGTGATCTCAAGCTCATTATTGATATAGTGTTCGTATTTGAAGATGGCAGAAAGGCCAGTGTCTTTGGCACATGACATGGAGCACAGGAAGTGGATTAGCTAGTAAGGAGACTGGTACCCAGGCTATATGAACCACACCTAGAGCCCAGAGGTTCATTCTCCTGGCCCTAACCACACCCATTGGAACTAAAATAAATGGTCAGCATTTGTGTCATTACAGAGGCACCAGATAAAGTCTAGTATAAATAACTGCTGTGTGTTCTCACTATAAAGAAAGCCTGTGCTTTTTACTTTGTCTTGTATGTGCTGTACCCATGGTCAATGATTGGCTGCTTTTATGGTCAAGTGACCTTATGGTTGTTGCACTGTCAACTCCACACCTTGTTTGTGTACGCTAGTCTCCGTGGAAACGGAAGAGTGTTTTGTAAACAGGTTATGCTGTTTGGGGGGAAACGGACAGACATGGGCTGTGTTAATCAGGCACCAAAGGGAAGAAAGCAGACTGAAGCAGCGAGGGACTAGCTGGGCTTGTCCAATAAGAAAACTTAATTTGTTAGCTATGGTAAAATGTTGTGACTAGGAAATGCTTAGGTGCGGATACAATGTGTATACTGAACAAAATATAAATGCAATATGTAAAGTGTTGGACCCATGTTTTATGAGTTGAAATAAAAGTTCCCAGATATTGTCCATACACTAGTGAGCCTGACAGGTGTGGTATATCAAAAGCTGATTAAACAGCATAATCATCACACAGGCGCACCTTGTGCTAGGGAAAATAAAAGGCCACTCTAAAGTTTTGTCATAACTCAATGCCACAGATGTTTTGAGGGAGCGTGAAATTGGCATGCTGACTGTAGGAATGTCCACCAGATCTTTTGCTAGATAATTGAATTAATTTCTCTACCATAAGCCACCTCCAACATCGTTTTAGAGAATTTGGCAGTATGTCCAACCGGCCTCACTACCGCAGAACTCGTGTATGGTGTCGTGTGGGCGAGTGGTTTGCTCATGTCAACGTTGTGAACAGAGTGCCACATGGTGGGGTTATGGTGTGGGAAGGCATAAGCTACGGACAAGAAACACATACATTTTATCGATGGCAATCTGAATGCACAGAGATACCGTGATAAGATCCTGAGGCCCATTGTTGTGCTATTCATCAGCTGCCATCACCTCATGTTTCAGCATGATAATGAACGGCCTCATGTCGCCAGGATCTGAACAAAATTCCTCGAAGTTGTAATTATCCCAGTTCTTCCATTTCCTGCGTGCTCACCGTACATGTGACCCATTGAGCATGTTTGGGATGTTCAGGACTGGCGTGTATGACAGCGCATTCCAGTTCCCGCCAATATCCAGCAACTCCGCACCATTTTAAGAGGAGTGGGACAACATTCCACAGGCCACAATCAACAGCCTGATTAGCTCTATGCAAAGGAGATGTCAAACTGCTTGAGGCAAATGGTGGTCACACCAGATACTGACTGGTTTTCTGTGACCGACAGATGCATATCTGTATTGATATCCAGTGATAAATCCATACATTAGGGTCTAATGAATTTATTTCAATTGACTGATTTCCTAATATTGAACTGTAACTCAGTAAAAATCGTTGAAATATTTGCATGTTGCATTTTTTAAATAATTTTGTTCAGTATGTTACGATTCTAAACTTATTTCGATTCTGCTATTTTAAATGTTCCAAACATATTGCTCACTATATGTCTGCTGCAGTGGGATAAGCGAGAGCCATTCCAAAACTAGGTTTTGATCAGTCATGGAAATAAGTGCTGAAAACATGTTGGCTCACTATTTAAAAAGAGAACGTTTTGTAGAAGGAAACAGAGTTTTGTCACAGGTACTGCCCACTAGTGCAAAAAGAATATTGTGATTAATGAAAAAATATATATGGCAATATAAGTAAATAAATATGCTGATATGTAACAATAATTTCCCCCTCCCATCACTAATGAGGACTTCTCATAAAGGTCCTTTTATCTAGGAAACGGTTTTCAACTTCCTCTTACAGTGAGTCAGGTTTGTTAAGCTAAAATGTTTTTCAACTAAAAGTTAAAATGAGTGTTCTTATTGGACAAGGAACGGTAGTACTTCCTCTTTTTGGATTTTTTTTCTCTTGTTTCGTGCCTATTGAAACAACCCCAGGGTTAACACTGCATGGTGGAACAGCTAAACATTAGCAGACCTATTGACCATGCCGACTTCAGATACAAATGGCCTTCATAGGCACAGCGCTACGATCAGCTTACCCCTCTCCAACCATAGCCATTTGGGAGACAAACCCAAGAACGGACAGATCTGTGTCCATGTACAACTTTATGCCGTTGTCCTCCTCAACCTTTGTTCTCTTGTTTTTCTTTCCTTCACGGTCAGGACGATGAGAAGTTCCTGACAGACCTCTTTGCACAGCTCACAGACGAGGCCACAGACGACGACAAGCGATACGAACTGGTACGCCAACTGACATCCGCACAGACGCAACTAATGCCGGACTCCCACTATGGGCCCTACAAAACTAGGTCGCATGACCAGGCCGGTAGGGCTTGGCTTGGCCTTATAATGTGAATCAAGCACAAGGGTTTATTTGGACAAAATTGACAATTATTACCACCTTTCTCACACATTGTATAGTAGTCATTGGCTAACATGAAGTTCTCTTCTCCACAGGTAAACTTTCTAAAGGAGTTCTGCGCCTTCTCCCAAACGTTACAACCTCAAAACAGAGAAGCCTTCTTCAAGACGCTGTCGAACATGGGCATTCTCCCTGCACTAGAGGTGGTACTGGTGAGAGCCCACACAGCACTCCACACCTGGGTCATACACAACAAATACTTAAGTGTTTGAGTATTTTATTTTCATAGTCTTGGGGAGAAGGAGAAATGTATTGTTTGTAATAATGTGACATACTGGCAGCTGGTCTTGCCATGATTATGGTCTGTGTGTAATTTTAAAGTTGTATTAGTTGTATGTATGGCAAACACCGTCCAATGAAATGCTTACTTGCAGGTTCCTTCTGGACAATGCAACAACAATAATAAATAATAATAATAATAGGAACATAAAGTAAATGTCTCAGAAGAACAGAATAAACATGTTAACATCAGTAGAATACAGGAGGCCCAATTTATAATACAATATTTATTGGGGGATTGTTTAAATTGTCCAGTATTTAGCGATCATGCAATTTTAGTTTTGTGTTTTGTGCACATAAATAAACAATAGTGTTACTTATAAGCCCATGTGAGCTGGCCACCAATAGGTGTATGACACTGGAATAAAATCAATCAGTCAACAATCAGTTAATTAAGCTTGGGCGTCAGGGTCAGTAAGGGTAAAATAACTTTTGGAAGCATTCCATTTGACCAGGCAAACTATATCAAATACCGCTCAAGCATTGGCCTGATCTTTTTTGACCAGCCGTACTAAGGTGCCATCGGCCTTTAACAATGACGAACAAATTCACATGTTTTTTTCCTTCACTAACTACTTATGTTGTTATTCTAGTCTATTCTGTTCTACTCTGTAATATTCTATTCCATTGTGTTCTGTGACTGATGTGGTGTGTGTGTGTGTTTGTGCCATCAGGGGATGGATGATGTGCAGGTGCGTGGTGCGGCCACCGATATCTTCTCCTATCTGGTGGAGTACAACCCCTCTATGGTACGAGAGTTTGTCATGCAGGAGTCCCAGCAGAACGACGACGTGAGTACAGCTCTCACCTATACCAGGGATGTGTATTAATATGAACCAAACATAAGAAAACACAATTAAGCGGGGAGGGACCTACAGTTGAAGTCGGAAGGTTTCATACACTTAGGTTGGGGTCATTAACTCTTTTTTTCAACCACTCCACACATTTCTTGTTAACACTGTAAAGTCCATGGAGAACAAGAGCACCTCAGCTGTCCACTGCACTGAGGCTAGGTAACACTGTCACCACCGATAAATCCATGATAATCGAAAACTTCAACAAGCATTTTTCAACGGCTGGCCATGCCTTCCTCCTGGAAACTCCAAACTCGGCCAACAGCTCCACCCCCCCGCAGCTATTCGCCCAAGCCTCCCCAGCTTCTCCTTTACCGATATCCAGATAGCAGATGTTCTGAAAGAGCTGCAAAACCTGGACCCGTAGAAGTCAGCTGGGCTCGACAATCTGGACCCTCAATTTCTGAAACTATCCGCCGCCATTGTCGCAACCCCTATTACCAGCCTGTTCAACCTCTCTTTCATATCGTCTGAGATCCCCAAGAATCGGAAAGCTGCCGCAGTCATCCCCCTCTTCAAAGGGGGAGACACCCTGGACCCAAACTGTTACAGACCTATATCCATCCTGCCCTGCCTAAGGTCTTCGAAAGCCAAGTCAACAAACAGATCACTGACCGTCTCGAATCCCACCGTACCTTCTTCACTGTGCAATCTGGTTTCCAAGCCGGTCACGGGTGCACCTCAGCCACGCACAAGGTACTAAACGATATCATAACCGCCATCGATAAAAGATAGTACTGTGCAGCCGTCTTCATCGACCTGGCCAAGGCTTTCGACTCTGTCAATCACCATATTCTTATCGGCAGACTCAGTAGCCTCGGTTTTTCTAATGACTGCCCTGCCTGGTTCACCAACTACTTTGCAGACAGCGTTCAATGTGTCAAATCGGAGGGCCTGTTGTCCGGTCCTCTGGCAGTCTCTATGGGGGTGCCACAGGGTTCAATTCTCGGGCCGACTCTTTTCTCTGTATATATCAGTGATGTTGCTCTTCCTGCGGGCGATTCCCTGATCCACCTCTACGCAGATGACACCATTCTGTATACTTCTGGCCCATCCTTGGACACTGCTATCTAACCTCCAAACGAGCTTCAATGCCATACAACACTCCTTCCGTGGTCTCCAACTGCCCTTAAACGCGAGTAAAACAAAATGCATGCTTTTCAACCGTTCGCTGCCTGCACCCGCACGCCCGACTAGCATCACCACCCTGGATGGTTTCCGACCTAGAATATGTGGACATCTATAAGTACCTAGGTGTCTGGCTAGACTGTAAACTCTCCTTCACAGACTCATATCAAACATCTCCAATCTAAAATCAAATCTAGAGTCTGCTTTCTATTCCGCAACAAAGCCTCCTTCACTCACGCCGCCAAACTTACCCTACTAAAACTGACTATCCTAATGATCCTCGACTTCTGCGATGTCTTCTACAAAATAGCTTCCAATACTCTACTCAGCAAACTGCATGCAGTTTATCACAGTGCCATCCGTTTTGTTACTAAAGCACCTTATACCACCCACCACTGCGACCTGTATGCTCTAGTCGGCTGGCCCTCGTTACATATTCGTCACCAGACCCACTGGCTCCAGGTCATCTACAAGTCCATGCTAGGTAAAGCTCCGCCTTATCTCAGTTCACTGGTCACGATGGCAATGCCCACCCGTAGCACGCGCTCCAGCAGGTGTATCTCACTGATCATCCCTAAAGCCAACACCTTATTTGGCCGCCTTTCCTTCCAGTTCTCTGCTGCCTGTGACTGGAACGAATTGCAAAAATTGCTGAAGTTGGAGACTTTTATCCCCCTCACCAACTTCAAACATCTGCTATCTGAGCAGCTAACCGATCGCTGCAGCTGTCCATTGGTAAATAGCCCACCCAATTTACCTACCTCATCCCCATACTGTTTTTATTTATTTACTTTTCTGCTCTTTTGCACACCAGTATCTCTACCTGCACATGACCATCTGATCATTTTATCACTCCTGTGTTAATCTGCAAAATTGTAATTATTCGCCAACCTCCTCATGCCTTTTGCACACAATGTATAGAGACCCTTTTTTGTTTTTTTGTTGCTTTATCTTGGCCAGGTCGCAGTTGTAAATGAGAACTTGTTCTCAACTAGCCTACCTGGTTAAATAAAGGTGAAATAAAAATTAACAAACTATAGTTTTGGCAAGTCGGTTGGGACATCGACTTTGTGCATGACACAAGTAATTTTCCAACTATTCTTGACAGACAGATTATTTCACTTATAATTCACTGTATCACAATTCTAGTGGGTCAGAAGTTTACATAACACTAAGTTGACTGTGCCTTTAAACAGCTTGGAAAATTCCAGAAAATTGTCATGGCTTTAGAAGCTTCTGATAGGCTAATTGACATCATTTGAGTCAATTGGAGGTGTACCTGTGGATGTAGTTCAAGGCCTACCTTCAAACTCAGTGCCTCTTTGCTTGACATCATGGGAAAATCAAAAGAAATCATCCAAGACCTCAGAAAATAAATTATAGACCTCCACATGTCTTGTTCATCTTTGGGAGCAATTTCCAAATGCCTGAAGGTACCACCTTCATCTGAACAAACAATAGTACGCAAGTATAAACACCATGGGACCATGCAGCCATCATACCGCTCAGGAAGGAGACGTGTTCTGTCTCCTAGAGATGAACGTACTTTGGTGTGCGAAAAGTGCAAATCAATCCCAGAACAACAGCAAAGGACCTTGTGAAATTGCTGGAAGAAAGGGTACAAAAGTATCTATATCCACAGTAAAACGAGTCCTATATCAACATAACCTGAAAACCGTTCAGCAAGGAAGCCACTGCTCCAAAACTGCCACGAAAAAGCCAGACTAAGGTTTGAAACTGCACATGGGGACAAAGATCTTACTTTTTGGAGAAATGTCCTCTGGTCTGATGAAACAAAAATGGAACTGTTTGGCTATAATGACCATAGTTATGTTTGGGGGGAAAAAGGGGGCTTGCAAGCCAAAGAACACCATCCCAACCGTGCAGCACGGGGGTGGCAGAATCATGTTGTGGGGGTGCTTTGCTGCAGGAGGGACTGGTGCACTTCACAAAATAGATGGCATCATGAGGAGAAAATTACATGGATATATTGAAGCAACATCTCAAGACCACAGTCAGGAAGTTAAAGCTTGGTCGCAAATGGGTCTTCCAAATGGACAATGACCCCCAGCATACTTCCAAAGTTGAGGCAAAATGGTGTAAGGACAACAAAGTCAACGTATTGGAGTGGCCATCACAAAGCCCTGACCTCAATCCCATAGAAAAGTTGTGGGCAGAACTGAAAAAGCGTGTGTGAGCAAAGAGGCCTACAAACCTGACTCAGTTACACCAGCTCTGTCAGGAGGATTGGGCCAAAATTCATCCAACTTATTGTGGGAAGATTGTGGAAGGCTAGGCAATGCTACCAAGTATTACTTGAGTGTATGTAAACTTCTGACCCCCTGGGAATGTGATGAAAGAAATAAAAGCTGAAATAAATCATTCTCTCTATTATTCTGAGATGTCACATTCTTATTGTAAAGTGGTGATCCTAACTGACCTAAGACAGGGAATTTGTACTAAGATTAAATGTCAGGAATTGTGAAACTGAGTTTATATGTATGTGGCTAAGGTGTAACAAAAACAACTTTAACTGTGAGGTGTAAACTTCCAACTTTAACTGTATCTGAATTTGTGCAATAGAAACTCTCATTGTCTTTGCAAAAAATATTTCCTGTTTGGTTTAAACGGTGTCTGTTGCAAAACATTTAGAACTGAATTTGCTATGGGATTTGTCTAATGAATACACCCCTGCATTCCCTTAGTAGGACATCCGAGATGCTAACCTCAGAGTTATGGACTATCGAAATGGGACAAATATGAAACAACCAAATAAACTGACTGTTCCGGAACACTAGAGATCCCTTTCGGTTCTGTTTCCGTTCCTCAAAATGTCATTATTTTCCGGGTTTCGGTTCTGTTCCCTGAACTGGTTGGAACATTGTGAGGGGTGACGTTCCAGGTTTTTGCTGTCGCGATGCTGTGCATTTCAGAATATTTCTAGGCTTATGTCCCATCAATGAGTTTCCTGAGACGTTACACACCTTTCCAGGCTTTGTGATCTTGAATCCTTTGGTAATCTGCACAGCTTGACTGCAATAAAAATGACCTGGAACGCCACCATTGTGCATGATGCTGCGTTCACATAGGCGACTCATCATGCCAGGACGAAACCTGATTTTGTTTGCAATGAGACAGTGATGCCTAAAATGTTGAACCTTTTGCCTTCTGTTTGCATGACTAGTCATGAAGACTAACTAAAGCAATAGCTAGGCTCATTTTAATGTCTATCAGGATATGTTTAGCGACATCACCTACAGTTTAGCTAGGAAGTTTGGATGTTCAAAGTGCCATATTTGTTCAGTTTGGAATTTTGGATGTAGCTAAGCTAGCATGTTCTTCAAATCAGCCAGCCAGGCAAACTGCCAAGCAACATGGGGTAGTCCAAGTTTTCACGTCATCCGGTCTGACGTTCTTTGAGTCGCCTATGTGTTTTTAAAGGTAGCATGAGTGCTCGTGGTAATATTGCCTCTAGATGCTGATCTTGGGTCAGTTTTGCATTTCTCCCCACGAATGTTTAATGTTAGGTTTGGGGGAGGGGAAGCTGATCCCAGATCTGTCCCTAGGGGAGCAGTGCTAATGGTGTCTGTCTAAAGTCTCTCTTGTATCTCCCACCGTGTCTCTCCCAGGACATTCTGCTGATCAACCTGATCATTGAGCACATGATCTGTGACACGGACCCGGAGCTGGGTGGCGCCGTGCAGCTGATGGGCCTACTGCGCACCCTGGTGGACCCTGAGAACATGCTGGCTACCGCCAACGTGAGTAGAGCTTCTTCTTAACCTCTCACCCTTCTTTACACCTCTCACCCTGAGCTAACAACCCTCACCCGGGAACATGCTTGTCATCGTCAACGAAAGTCTAGCTCCTTCTCACACCTCTCTTCTCTCGTCCGGAGACCAGGCCTCTCTCGTCTAACCCCTGGTGTAGATCTCCTGTGTTTTGTTGAAGCTTTTTTTTATTTATTTTTTACTTGGGAGTGTTTGTAACTCACAGTTTCTCTGGTCCTTCTGCAGAAAACAGAGAAGACTGAGTTCCTAAGCTTCTTCTACAAGCACTGCATGCACATCCTCTCTGCTCCTCTACTGGCAAACACCACAGATGACAAACTCAGCAAAGGTGAGTCATCAATCCCCTGTACGTGTGTGTGCAAAGATGACATTATTTTTGACCTGACCGTGGCCCACTGTAAATGTGAGTTCTCTGATTATCATGAGAACACATTCACTGAAAGTTATACATACAGGCACGCTCACCTGAGATGAGCTACTGTATGTGTGAGTGAATGACCACCAATCTTACACACACACGCTCACCATATGAGCCACTGTACTGTATGTGTGTGAGTGCTTTATGATAGTTATGAACCCCCCCAAACGCCACCTCTCTCCCCCAGATGACTTCCAGACGTCTCAGCTGCTGGCTCTGATCCTGGAGCTGCTGACGTTCTGCGTGGAACACCACACCTACCACATCAAGAACTACATCATCAACAAGGACGTCTTACGCCGTGTCCTGGTGCTCACCGCCTCGCAGCACGCCTTCCTGGCCCTTTGTGAGTCTATATATATATTACACACATACATCGTAAAGTCAGGGGTTAAAGTTCACTGTTCAGGGATGCAAACTAGTCACCTTTAGGTGAAATTCGCCGTTTTGAATCCAAAATAGGTGGACCTACGCGATTCATGTAGATCTGATGAGAAAAGGTTGGGAGGGGGTGGGGCTTTGGATCACTCCTGGCTGTAAGAGGTTTAGTGATGCGTATTCGGAGCAATACTGTCTGTATCCAAGGCTCAGCCAATTGTTCACATAACAACAGAATGCAGCCTGACCACGGAGACGGGGGTGATGAAGGTAACGTTAGGTGAGCAGCCTGACCACGGAGACGGGGGTGATGAAGGTAACGTTAGGTGAGCAGTCTGACCACGGAGACGGGGTGATGAAGGTAACGTTAGGTGAGCAGTCTGACCACGGAGACGGGGGGTGATGAAGGTAACGTTAGGTGAGCAGCCTGACCACTGAGACGGGGGTGATGAAGGTAACGTTAGGTGAGCAGCATGACCACTGAGACGGGGTGATGAAGGTAACGTTAGGTGAGCAGCCTGACCACGGAGACGGGGGTGATGAAGGTAACGTTAGGTGAGCAGCATGACCACGGAGACGGGGGTGATGAAGGTAACGTTAGGTGAGCAGCATGACCACGGAGACGGGGTGATGAAGGTAACGTTAGGTGAGCAGCCTGACCACGGAGACGGGGGTGATGAAGGTAACGTTAGGTGAGCAGCCTGACCACGGAGACGGGGGTGATGAAGGTAACGTTAGGTGAGCAGCCTGACCACGGAGACGGGGGTGATGAAGGTAACGTTAGGTGAGCAGCCTGACCACGGAGACGGGGGTGATGAAGGTAACGTTAGGTGAGCAGCCTGACCACTGAGACGGGGGTGATGAAGGTAACGTTAGGTGAGCAGCCTGACCACGGAGACGGGGGTGATGAAGGTAACGTTAGGTGAGCAGCCTGACCATGGAGACTTCATGAACTGTATACTAAAAAAACACCTGGCATTTGGAAAGTTTGAGGTGAGGGGAGAAAGTGTGATGGAACAAGTATTGTTAGCATTGTTAAGTATCTTGCTCGCTGGATCTCCGTTAGCTATCCAGAGAAATGTTGAGCAACATTAGACAACTTATCTGATCAAATAATTGAGCTTATGCTGTGAAAATTTGCTTGCTAATAGTCAGACAGCTAACGTTAGTAACCTAACCAATTCGCTATAGTATTTACTGGTATACAACTCCTTGCCATTCCTCAAGTTATAACGCGTTAGTGCTTACTGGACCCTGGCAATCTGTGTGAAATGTTCACTAGCTAACTAACTACTATCTGAAATTAAATGTTTTCCCTCTAAAGTATGTGGTTCATTTTCAGAATGGGAGAATTAGGTGAAAATGAGGTGTTGCTTGATAAACAAGTAGATTCAGGGTTAAAGTGTAGCTGGAGCTGGGCCTGGCTTAAACTGGATGCCACTATAGAGGTGAAAGGAACACCACACACCACACACTTCCCTCTTTCTCACTTTTGCTGGCACATTGTAGAACAGATGTCCACAGGCAGAAAGTGTACAATGTACAGTGTACAATGTGTAGCCCAAAGATATTACTTTTGTTGTGTTGAACTTGACAATAACACGTGTGAATGAGGGGGATTATATATTTTTTAAACTCGGTGAACGTTATTTTTAAACACAGCCTTGTGCACTTGATCAATGTCTACTATAGTGGCCACTATAATAGAGCAACAATAGATTGCCTGTTTGTTTCATTCTATTTCTACTTTAAGATGTTTTTTCCCCAAGTGCAATATTTATGTGTGTGTTCATAAGTGTTCTATTTTGAAGGCTGTCATGGTAACAAGCATTCTATTAGATTCATGCTGTCATGGTAACAAGCATTCTATTATAAAGGCTGTCATGGTAACAAGCATTCTATTGTAAAGGCCTTCATGGCTAACTGCAATATTAGAGTATTGTTTTGTTCTCAAGACTTACAGTAAAGTCTAGGTAACAAATACCATTAGATTGCTTTCTTTACATGTTTTAGCTGTGAGTCAGGTTCACATGAACCACTTTTTACTTTACACACAGAGACTGATCATGTAGATCATATTCTTTGTTATTTAATTAGCTAAAATCAGCATTTCCCCCTAACAGGGATTTTCTTTGCATGTTTCAGTGTAATAAAAAAAAGGTGTCACCATTTTGGGCCCTCAGCAGTTTGCATCCCTGACACGGAACCCATACTGGCTGTGCACGTTCACCATCATGCATAAATGTATTTTGTCCCCCCCACACCAAACGAGATCACGACGCGCAGGTTAAAATATCAAAACTCTGAACCAATTATTTTATATTAGGGACAAGTCGATAAGCATTAAACATTTATGGCAATTTAGCTAGCTAGCTTGCACTTGCTAGCTAATTTGTCATTTTTAGCTAGCTTGCTGTTGCTAGCTAATTTGTCCTGGGATATAAACATTGAGTTGTTATTTTACCTGAAGTGCACGAGGTCCTCTACTCTGACAATTAATCCACACATAAAACGGTCAACCAAATCGTTTCTATTTTACATATCTCTCCTCCTAGGCTTTTTCTTCTCTTGACTTTATATTGCGATTGGAAACTTTCAGAAATTAGGGGGGCTGGTTTGGCCTAAAACATACCCATGTCTGTTCTAAGAAATATATTCCCAAATGTATTTCTAAAGTATTTGACTTTCTCTTACACCGTGCACTGAACTGACATGCACGATTGTTTGCGGACGCTCCGATGTTCAGAGGAAGGGAATTAACAGGTCTGTAATGCACATCTGTGGCAGCGGCGTGTAGCCTACGGTAGCTGCTGGCTAAGTCATTCTCTCAGGATGGAACTGTCCACTGCTACTATTTCTGCCATATAATGCTGTTATTAAAACTAAATCATACAGCCCCATAGAAGAACAGTTGACCTATTTACCTCATCTGTGCCAGAGAAATATTCCCCTCCAGGCCCATTGAAGTTGCAAGAGTCACAGGGAGGGAAACATGTATTCTGACATGACGTCAATGCACAGCAAATCTTAATGCATCACAGGAAAACACTTTCCAAAGCAGTTTTCGCAAATGTATTTTGAAAGCCGTTTTGGCTTTTGTTGTGATCCCGGTTGTGATCCCGGTTTTCCAATGCCGCCACGTTTATTTCTCTACTCCTTCAATTGCTAGAGTGGCATCGTTTTACAAATGCGGTTACGACCTGCAATGACATAGCCCTACTTTGTAATAGAAACCAAAATAATCAACCTTTTTTTGAGTGAATAAGAATAAGATGAATCAGGATGTTGTCCAGTGGGTTAAATACAGATGGACCAAGCCTATGCTTCAGCCTATATCAGACCCCTTCGCCCTGAGTGATACAGTGCATGTGGAAAGTATTCAGACCCCTTTCCCTTTTCCACATTTCTTACGTTACAGCCGTATTCTAAAATGGATTAAATACATTTTCCGGCTTCACCTGCGATATCGTTTGAGATCAGCCACCTGGATAGCTGAGGAAACTGTGGGTTTTCCCAATTTAATTTAATCCTTTTTAGAATAAGGCTGTAATGTAACAACGTGTGGAAAAAGGGAAGGGGTCTGAATACTTTCTGAATGCCCTGTAGATGATGTGAAATCACTAGCTAGTTTCTATCTAGCGATACTAGTAACGGCCATCGTGCAATTGACGTCACCTTCCCTTTGACATAAAAGTCAACATGATAGACTTGTCTCTTGGCCTGTCAGCACGGCGGGTTTTGGTGGCAGGTGTTGTGCGGAGTCTCTGGGTCTAACTCTGCTTTGGACAGACAGGGATGGATGCTATATTGTCACACAGTGCTGATACTTCCTCTCATCCTCTATCCTCCCTCTCATCCTCTACCCTCTCTCTCATTCTCCACCCTTTCTCTCTTCCTCCACCACTTTTTTTCTCTTCCTCCACCACTTTTTCTCTCTTCCTCCACCACTTTTTCTCTCTTCCTCCACCACTTTTTCTCTCTTCCTCCACCACTTTTTCTCTCTTCCTCCACCACTTTTTCTCTCTTCCTCCACCACTTTTTCTCTCTTCCTCCACCACTTTTTCTCTCCTCCTCCACCACTTTCTCTCTCCTCTTCCTCCACCACCCTCTCTCTCTTCCTCCACCACCCTCTCTCTCTTCCTCCACCACTTTTTCTCTTCCTCCACCACCCTCTCTCTCTTCCTCCACCACTTTTTCTCTCCTCCTCCACCACTTTCTCTCTCCTCTTCCTCCACCACTTTCTCTCTCCTCTTCCTCCACCACCCTCTCTCTCTTCCTCCACCACCCTCTCTCTCTTCCTCCACCACTTTTTCTCTCCTCCTCCACTTTTTCTCTCCTCCTCCACCACTTTTTCTCTCCTCTTCCACCACTTTCTCTCTCTCTTCCTCCACCACCCTCTCTCCTCCTCTTCCACCACCCTCTCTCCTCCTCTTCCACCACCCTCTCTCCTCCTCTTCCACCACCCTCTCTCTCCTCTTCCACCACCCTCTCTCTCCTCTTCCACCACCCTCTCTCTCCTCTTCCACCACCCTCTCTCTCCTCTTCCACCACCCTCTCTCTCCTCTTCCACCACCCTCTCGCTCTCTCTCTCTCTCCTCTCCAGGCGCGCTGCGCTTCATGCGGCGGATCATTGGTCTGAAGGACGAGTTTTACAACCGCTACATCATAAGGAACTTTCTGTTTGAACCCGTGGTCAAGGCCTTCCTCAACAACGGCGCACGCTACAACCTCATGAACTCAGCCATCATAGAGATGTTTGAGTATGTCCGCGTGGTGAGTATTTTTCCGCTTACGATGTCTCTTCTTTTTGTGATTTAACTTTATTGTTAGGCCCTTTATTTTGGGATTTCACATGACTGGGAATACAGATATGCATCTGTTGATCACAAATACCTTAAAAAAAAAAGAAAAATAGGTGTGTGGATCAGAAAACCAGTCAGTATCTGTGTCATGACACAACTCCTTCACATAGAGTTTATCAGGCTGTTGATTGTGGCCTGTGGAATGTTGTCCCACTCCTCTTCAATGGCTGTGTGAAGTTACTGGATATTGGCGGGAACTGGAACACTCTGTCGTACACGTCGATCCAGAGCATCCCAAACATGCTGAATGGGTGACATTTTCAGCTTCCAGGAATTGTGTACAGATCCTTGCGACATGGGGCCGTGCAATATCACGCTGAAACATGAGAAGATGCTGGTGGATGAATGACACGACAATGGGCCTCAGGATTTTGTCACGGTATCTCTGTGCATTCAAATGGCCATCGATAAAATTGCAATTCATTGTTTGTAATTTATACCAGTCCAAACTGAAACCCCACTGACACTGTGGGGCACTCAAGAACCTGGTGAGGATGACGAGCATGTAGATGAGCTTCCCAGAGGGAGGTTTTACAGTTTGTGCTAAAGAACATTCATTTGCGTAAACCCCCAGTTTCCTCGGCTATCCGGGTGGCTGGTCTCAGACGATACCACAGGTGAAGAAGCCGGGTGTGGTCTTGGGCTGGTGTGGTTACACGTGGTCAGGTGGCTTATGATGGAGAAATTAACATTTAATTCTCTGGCAACAGCTCAAATGGACATTCCTGCAGTCAGCATGCCAATTGCACACTCCATCCAAACTTGAGACATCTGTGGCATTGTGTTGTGTGACAACCTCACATTTTAGTGGCCTTTTATTTTCTCCAGCACAAGGCGCACCTGTTTAATGATAATGCTGTTTAATCATCTTCTTAATATGTCAGGTGGATGGATTATCTTGGCAAAGGAGAAATGCTCACCAACAGGGATGTAAACAGATTTGTGCACAAAATGTTATCTATATACAGTACCAGTCAGAAGTTGGGACACACTTAATCATTCTAGGTTTTATTTATTTATTTATTTATTTCTACTCAACAATTTACATTGTAGATTAATTGTGAAGACATAAAAACAATGAAATAACACACATGGAATCATGTATTAACCAAAGAAGTGTTTATATTTGAGATTCTTCAAAGTAGCCACCCTTTGCCTTGATGACAGCTTTGCACACTTGGCATTCTCTCAACCAGCTTCATGAGATAGTCACCTGGAATGTATTTCAATTAACAGGTCTGCCTTGTGAATTTCTTTCCTTAATGCATTTCAGCCAATCCACTGTGTTGTGACAAGGTAGGGGTGGTATACAGAAGAGCCCTATTTGGTAAAAGACCAAGTCCATATTATGGTAATAACAGCTCAAATAAGCAAAGTGAAATGACGGTCCATCATTACTTTAAGACATGACGGTCAGTCAAATGGGAAAATTTCAATAACTTTCAAAGTTTCTTCAAGTGGTCGCAAAAACCATCAAGCGCTATGATGAAAATGGCTCTCATGAGGACCGCCACAGGACAGGAAGAACCAGAGTTACCTCTGCTGCAGAGGATAAGTTCATTAAAGTTAACTGCACTCCATATTGTAGTCTGAATGAACGCAGAGTTCAACTAACAGAGACATTTCAACATCAACTGTTCAGAGGAGACTGCATGAATCAGGCCTTCATGGTCGGATTGCTGCAAATAAACCATTACTAAAGGACACCAATAAGAACAAGAGACTTGCTTGTCCAAGAAACACGAGCAATGGACATTAGACCAGTGAAAATCTGTCCTTTTGGTCTGATGAGTCCAAATTTGAGATTTTTGGTTCCAACTGCCGTGTCTTGTGAGACGCAGAGTAGGTGAACGGGTGTTCTCCGCATGTGTAGTTCTCACCCTGAAGCATGGAGGAGGAGGTGTGATGGTGTGGGATTTTGCCATCGGACCGCCAGGTGGTTAAGCTTGATTCATCACTCCAGAGGACGCGTTTCCACTGCTCCATAGCCCGATGTTGTTTGAGCTGTACACCACTCCAGCCCCGATGCTTGGCATTGCACTTGGTGATCTTAGGCTTGTGTGCGGTTGCTCGGCCAAGAAAATCTATTAAATGAAGCTCCAGACGAACAGTTCTTGTGCTGTTGCTGCTTCCAGAGGCAGTTTGGAACTGGTAGTGAATGTTACGACCGAGGACAGACAATTTCTACGCTCTACGCGTTCAGCACTCGTTGGTCCTGTTCTGTGGGCTTGTGTGGCCTACCACTTCGTGGCTGAGCAGATGTTGCCCCTAGACGTTTCCACTTCATAATAACAGCACTTACAGTTGACCGGGACAGCTCTTGCAGGGCAGAAATTTGATTAACTGTGAGTTGTTGGAAAGGTGGCATCCTATGACGGCGCCACGTTGAAAGTCAGTAAGGTCATTCTACTGCCAATGTTTGTTTATGGAGATTTCATGGCTGTGTGCTCCATTTTTATACACCAGTCAGCAACAGGTGTTGCTGGAAATAGCCGAATCCACAAATTTCATTAGAGTCCAAGTACTAATGTGCGCATATATACATGACACAGGACATTGTATTAAACAAGACTGGTACGTTCTCCCTCTTCCCATCCCTTCCTGCCTCCCCCTTCCTCCTCTCCCTTCCCCCCTCTCTCTCTTTCTCCCTTTATACTCTCCCGTTCCCCCCAGGAGGATGTGAAGTCCCTGACGGCCCACATAGTGGAGAACTACTGGAAGGCTCTGGAGGACGTGAACTATGTGCAGACCTTTAAAGGACTGAAGCTGCGCTACGAACAGCAGAGGGAGAGGCAGGACAACCCCAAACTGGACAGGTAATATATTGACAACCCCAAACTGGACAGGTAATATATTGACAACCCCAAACTGGACAGGTAATATATTGACAACCCCAAACTGGACAGGTAATATATTGACAACCCCAAACTGGACAGGTAATATATTGACAACCCCAAACTGGACAGGTAATATATTGACAACCCCAAACTGGACAGGTAATATATTGACAACCCCAAACTGGACAGGTAATATATTGACAACCCCAAACTGGACAGGTAATATATTGACAACCCCGAACTGGACAGGTAATATATTGACAACCCCGAACTGGACAGGTAATATATTGACAACCCCAAACTGGACAGGTAATATATTGACAACCCCGAACTGGACAGGTAATATATTGACAACCCCGAACTGGACAGGTAATATATTGACAACCCCAAACTGGACAGGTAATATATTGACAACCCCAAACTGGACAGGTAATATATTGACAACCCCAAACTGGACAGGTAATATATTGACAACCCCAAACTGGACAGGTAATATATTGACAACCCCAAACTGGACAGGTAATATATTGACAACCCCAAACTGGACGGGTAATATTGTTTTTGTGTATGTTTGTCATGTGTGAATTGTTTTTACTATGTGGTACAAAAGGACTTCCCCCTCTGGGATAATAAAGACTGCTGTAATATGGAGGGAGGGGGATGGATTTTTTCCAAATTGCTGCCATCTTGGATGTAAAATTGGGATCATGCATATTTTGCTAATGACCATACAAGAAAAGAGTAAAGGAGAGCACTGTACAATACAGAGAACTTAACAAATGTGGAATTTGTGATAAGTGCATGGGGGGCCGCTATATTTATGCCCCACCGCTATTGACTTTACCAATAGTTTTACCATTTTTACAGTTTGGAATCTGCCGTTGTTTTATTGATTGCTATTCATTATGTATCTGTAAATAAGCTCTACAGTCATGGTCAGGTTTAACCGTTGGTCACCTCACCTCACACAGCATGAGGTCGATCCTGAGGAACCACAGGTTCCGCCGGGACGCGCGGACGTTGGATGACGACGAGGAGATGTGGTTCAACGCGGACGAGGACGAGCTGGAGGACGGCGAGGCGGTGGTGCCCCCCTCGGACAACAAGACCACCAAGAGTAGTGGCGGCGCCGGCGAGAACGAAGACCTCATGGACCCCATCAGCAAGTTCATGGAGAGGAAGAAACGTAAGTCGCAGGGAAAGAATGCATGAATTCCTGGCAAAACATGTATTTGACCCAGGCCAGTTATGTGAAATACATTTTTTAGTTACACGTGGATTAGCTTGGAATTTGTACTTTTGGGATTATTCAATTGGTTCTCTTACTGTGAGTTAACTAAATGTAAGCGCAGCTCATTCATTCGAAAGTATCTGACATACTCTACGTACTGAGAAGAAAGTAAGTTGTGTCTTTAAAAATGGTCAAACTGACTTCCTACAACTGTCTATCTCGGTCTCTCTACCCCACAGTGAAAGACTCAGACGAAAAGGAAGTTCTGGGCAAGTCCAGTAGTCTGTCGGGCCGCCAAAGCCCCAGCTTCAAGCTGTCCTTCTCCGGCTCCACTACCAAGACCAGCCTGTCCAGCCCGCCTCCCTCCGCCTCGTTGCACCCCGGCTCGCCAGGCTCTCCAGGATCACCAGGATCAGGGGCCAAGGGCTCGCCCCCGACAGCAGTCACCACAAAGGTGGGTAGTAGTACCTAACCCACGGGGACCTGAATTGTGTTCATTAAGGCCCGTAAGAACAGGAAACATTGGTGTTATTGGACAATCCAGGTAACCCTGCCAGTTTGTCAGTTGTCTTCGTTCTGTGTCGAGTAATGGGGAGATTTGTTTTTTTTTGGGGGGGGGGGTGTTTTAGTAGTTTAGGTCTTACAGAAGACAGGGATAGTTTATCCATAATAGAAAATTGACATTTGTTTCCTTACCTTGAATGCAGTCTGGAGAAGGACAGACTGCAATCCACTCTTTGGGTTTGTTTACAGAGCCACTACCAACAACTGCTGACTTTTACCAATAGTCAATTTACCCCAAATTAGCTGGTGCAGTGTATGCTAGCTTTGCACAGTCTGATGCCGGAGTCTTGCTGCTGTTATAGGTGGCCATTTTGAGTAATGCCCACATTGTACAACATATTATTTGTGTGGTGTTGGGGGCTCATTAACATATTTGCCAGCATTCTATGTTAGTGGTTGGAGTTGTTGTGTCCAGTATGTCGATTGGTTACTCCAAACATATGTTGCCTGTAATATGCAATGGTAATAAACATAATTGTTCCAATAGGGAATAAGTCCTCTGGATGGGAATCAGATATCAGTCTGTGGTCCCCAAGAAAGTAGCTTGCGGTCCAGATGTGTTGAGTAGAGTTAGTAGGTAAAGACTTTAGTGGAGTTATTTAGTTTTCCTGCAAATCAGAGGAGCAGATCTGAATAGATTAATTATCTCTCCCCCTTCTCTCGCTTTCTCTCTCTCCATCTCTCGCTTTCTCCCTCTCCATCTCTCTCCGTCTCTCGCTTTCTCTCTCTCTCCGTCTCTCGCTTTCTCTCTCTCCGTCTCTCGCTTTCTCTCTCTCCGTCTCTCGCTTTCTCCCTCTCCGTCTCTCGCTTTCTCTCTCTCCGTCTCTCGCTTTCTCTCTCTCCGTCTCTCGCTTTCTCTCTCTCCGTCTCTCGCTTTCTCTCTCTCCGTCTCTCGCTTTCTCTCTCTCCGTCTCTCGCTTTCTCTCTCTCCGTCTCTCGCTTTCTCTCTCTCCGTCTCTCGCTTTCTCTCTCTCCGTCTCTCGCTTTCTCTCTCTCCGTCTCTCGCTTTCTCTCTCTCCGTCGCTCGCTTTCTCTCTCTCCGTCGCTCGCTTTCTCTCTCTCCGTCGCTCGCTTTCTCTCTCTCCGTCTCTCGCTTTCTCTCTCTCCGTCGCTCGCTTTCTCTCTCTCCGTCGCTCGCTTTCTCTCTCTCCCCCAACTCTCGCTTTCTCTCTCTCCGTCGCTCGCTTTCTCTCTCTCTCCGTCGCTCGCTTTCTCTCTCTCTCCAACGCTCGCTTTCTCTCTCTCCGTCGCTCGCTTTCTCTCTCTCCTCTCCGCTCGCTCTTTCTCTCTCTCGCTCGCTTTCTCTCTCTCTCCGTCGCTTTCGCTTTCTCTCTCCTCCGCCGCTTTCTCTCTCTCTCCGTCGCTCGCTTTCTCTCTCTCTCCGTCGCTCGCTTTCTCTCTCTCTCCGTCGCTCGCTTTCTCTCTCTCTCCGTCGCTCGCTTTCTCTCTCTCTCCGTCGCTCGCTTTCTCTCTCTCTCCGTCGCTCGCTTTCTCTCTCTCTCCGTCGCTCGCTTTCTCTCTCTCTCCGTCGCTCGCTTTCTCTCTCTCTCCGTCGCTCGCTTTCTCTCTCTCTCCGTCGCTCGCTTTCTCTCTCTCTCCGTCGCTCGCTTTCTCTCTCTCCGTCGCTCGCTTTCTCTCTCTCTCCGTCGCTCGCTTTCTCTCTCTCCGTCGCTCGCTTTCTCTCTCTCCGTCGCTCGCTTTCTCTCTCTCCGTCGCTCGCTTTCTCTCTCCGCCGCCGCTTTCTCTCTCTCCGTCGCTCGCTTCTCTCTCTCTCCCGCTCGCTTTCTCTCTCTCTCCCCTCTCTCTCGCTCTCTCTCTCTCCAACGCTCGCTTTTTTCTCTCTCTCCTTTTCTCCTCTCCGTCGCTCGCTTTCTCTCTCTCCTCCCCCGCTCGCTTTCTCTCTCTCTCCCCCAACTCTCGCTTTCTCTCTCTCTCCCCAACTCTCGCTTTCTCTCTCTCTCCCCAACTCTCGCTTTTCTCTCTCTCCCCCAACTCTCGCTTTCTCTCTCTCCCCCAACTCTCGCTTTCTCTCTCTCTCCCCCAACTCTCGCTTTCTCTCTCTCTCCCCCAACTCTCGCTTTCTCTCTCTCCCCCAACTCTCGCTTTCTCTCTCTCTCCCCAACTCTCGCTTTCTCTCTCTCTCCCCAACTCTCGCTTTCTCTCTCTCTCCCCCAACTCTCGCTTTCTCTCTCTCTCCCCCAACTCTCGCTTTCTCTCTCTCTCCCCCAACTCTCGCTTTCTCTCTCTCTCCCCCAACTCTCGCTTTCTCTCTCTCTCCCCCAACTCTCGCTTTCTCTCTCTCTCAGGGAGGTCTGGTGGGGCTGGTGGACTACCCCGACGACGACGAGGAAGACGAAGAGGACGTGAGCGGCGAGAGTAAAGAGGAGACTCCTCCCCTGTCCAAGAAGTCCAAGCTGAGCTCCTAAAAATAATAATAATAATAATAATAAAATAAAAAAAACGTTAATGTTGTTGTTCTCTCTCGCTCCGAGCGCCAGACTATTTCCCACCGATCCCACGATAGGCACAGAAACTAACAAAAACTGTTAAAACCATGAATGACTTCACCCCCTTGGTTTTTTTAACGGGGGCTCATGTTGAGGAGCGGACTATGAATGGAAACGCGTCTCCTCGGACTAATCCCAATATACAAGTGCCAATCGGGAGGCCGCGGAGCTAGGAGCGAACGCAGAGAACGAATGGACGAGAGAGGAAGGCGTGGAGAAATGACCATCTCCTATATTACCGTCAGATAAAAGGGGCGAACTGACGATAAATAATTAAACAAAGCTAAAATATCGGAAAAATAGACACATTTATCCACACACACACTCGCATACAAACTAAAACCCCAAAGAGCTTGCTGGCTCAGACCATGACCCACTGCCCCACCCCCAACCCCCCACTCAGGGAAGGACATCGCAACGACCCCCAAAATGGGGCCGGCCAATCCAGACGCAGAACCACCACTCACCCCCTACGCTGACTCCTTCACCCAGCTGCTTTTTTTCTGTCTCTCCTCCCTCCGCTACATTTCCCCCCTTTTCTCTCTCCGTGTTTTTACGTTGTTTTTTAAAAGAAGTTAGTTTCTAGGACCAGACGGGAGACGGCAGACACCGGCGCGGCGAAAATGCTGTCTGTTTTTCGTTTTGATGATGTCATTGTCGTCGCTCAGAGGGAAGTTCTTCCTCTTGATTCGAAAAAAGACAGAGGTTTCTTATTTTGTCTTTTTACTCTCTTTTTGTCTCTCGCTCTCTCTCGTTCTCTCTCTCCCCCTCTCCTGTTTTTGTAAACAACCCAGCCTTTACATGTTCAGGACATTTTCAGTCGCACTTGAACAGGTTTTTAAAGACCTCAGTAGGTTGAGCTAGTTTGACCCTTTTTTGCCCTTTGAAACTGCAGATTTTTTGGGGAAAAGAATTTGTAATCCCGTCTTGATTAAAGATTGAGTGGAATTGTAGATGTGATCAATTTTGTCATATCTTCGCTTCTTTTTTGTTTTCTTTTACATAAGTGTATACTTAGTTGTTCAGAAATATTTGGGACCATTAAAAATTATCTTTGCTGTATGATGTCCTACTACCTTTTGTGATGGCGACTCGCAAGACTGAATTGTGTTATCTCTGCACTCCTATGTTGCTGTAGCCTGGTCCCAGATCTGTTTGTGCCGTCTTGCCAACTCCTATAGGGGTTTGACAATGACCACAGGAGTTGGCAAAGCAAACAGCTGGGACCAGGCTCATGTTTAAATGTTCTCTAACTGCTTTTCACCTGACACCTCAAACATTTGAGGGGATTTTATTTTTCATTTCTTTATTTAACTAGGCAAGTCAGTTAACAAATTCTTATTTACAATGACGGCCTACCAGAAGGCAAAAGGCCTCCTGCGGGTACGGGGGTTGGGATTAAAAATACAAAATGAATAAAATATAATTATAGGACCCAAACTTATGTTGAAAAGTCTGGTGGAATATTGTTTTATTGTGAATGGGAACTTTTTATACTTTAAACCTATTTCTAACAATTTTGTAATCGTTTGAAGCTGACCTCATCATTGATCAGTTCTAAATATTGACATGTGTAAACCTCAGTCAGTGCACACATTCAACATCTCCTCCAGGTGGTGCCCTCGCATCACAAGACCTGCCAGTCCGTTTGGAAAAGTTATACTGGGGGTCTTTGGGAGGTGGAAGGTTGTTCTTTCTGGTCTTAGCTACTCATTATGTGTTGAAGTCCTTTGTTGGTCTTTGTTGAAGTCCTTTGTTGGTCTTTGTTGAAATCCATTGTTTTGTTCAAATCAAATTGTATTTGTCACATGCCCCGAATACAACAGGTGTAGACCTTACTGTGAAATGCTTACTTAAAAGCCCTTAACCAACAATGCAGTTCAAGAAATGGAGTTAAGGAAAAATTTACTAAATAAAGTAACACAAGAAAATCACACACCAATAATGAGTCTATATACAGGGGGTACTGGTACCGAGTTAATGTGTGGGGGTACAGGTTAGTCGAGGTAATTTGTAAAGGGACTATGCATAGATAATTAACAGAGTGTAGCAGCAGTGTAAAAACAAAAGGGGGGGGCATTTGTTTAATTTTTCAGCAGTCTAATGGCTTCGGTGTAGAAGCTGTTAAGGAGCCTTTTGGTCCTAGACTTGCCGTGCATTAGCAGAAAGAACAGTCTATGACTTGGGTGACTGGAGTTACTGACAATTTTTTGGGCCTTCCTCTGACACCGCCTAGTATATATAGGTCCTGGATGTACCTGTGATGCACTACCCTCTGTAGCACCTTAAGGTCAGATGCCGAGCATTTGCCGTACCAGGCGGTGATGCAACCGGTCAGGTCGCTCTTGATGCTGCAGCTATATAACTTTTTTTTTCATGACTCTCTCAGTTTGGACTATGATAGTTTGTTGGTGATGTGGACACGATTGTGTAATCTGTGGATCTTGTGGGGCGGAATACGTACTGGAGTGGGTTGAGCGTTCCCGGGATGATGGTGTTGTGAGCCATGACCAGCCTTTCAAAGCACTTGATGGCTACCGACGTGAGTGGTAATCATGTAGGCAGGTTACCTTCACTTTCTTAGGCACAGGGACTATGGTGGTCTGTTTGAAACATGTAGATATTAGACTTGTTAGGGAGAGGTTGATAATGTCAGTGAAGACACTTGCCAGTTGGTAAGCACATGCTTTGAGTACATGTCAGGACATGTCAGTAATCCGTCTGGCCCCGTGGCTTTGTGAATGTTGACCTGTTTAAAGGTCTTGCTCACATCGGCTATGGAGTGCGTGATCACACAGTCGTCTGGAACAGCTGGTGCTTTCATGTATGCTTCAGTGTTGCTTGCCTCGAAGCGATCATAAAAGGCATATAGCCTGTATGGTAGGCTCGCATCACTGGGCAGCTTGGTTTCCCTTTGTAGACCGTAATAGTTTTCAAGCCCTACCTCATCTGATGAGCGTCAGAGCCGGTGTAGTAGGATTCAATCTTAATCCTGTATTGAAGCTTTGCCTGTTTGATGGTTCATCTGAGAGCATATCAGGATTTATTATAAACATCTGAATTAGTGTCCCACTCCTCGAAAGCGGCAACTCTAGCCTTTAGCTCGGTGCAGATTTTGCCTGTAATCCATGGCTTCTGGTTGGGAAATGTACTTACGGTCACTGTGGGGACGACGTCATTGATGAAGTCGGTCACTGAGGTGTTAAACTCCTCAATGCCATTGGATGAATCCCGGGAACATATTCCAGTCTGTGCTAGCAAAGTCGTCCTTTAGCATAGCATCCGTGTCATCTGAACACTTCCGTATTGAGCGGGTCACTGGTACTTCCTGCTTTAGTTATTACTTGTAAACAGAAGGATCGAATTATGGTCAGATTTGCCAACTGGAGGTTGAGGGAGAGCTTTGTATGCCTCTGTGTGTGGGGTAAAGGTGGTCCAGAGTATTTTTTTCCCCCTCTGGTTGCACGTGACATGCTGGTAGAAATGAGGTAAATCTGATTTAAGTTTGCCTGCGTTAAAGTCCCTGGCCACTAGGAGTGCCGCTTCTGGTTGAGCATTTTCTTGTTTGCTTATGTCCTTATACAGCGGTCTTAGTGCCAGCCTCAGTTTGGTTGTAAATAGAATGGCTACCAATAATATAGATTAAAAGCTCTCTTGGTAGATATAGTGTGGTCTACAGCTTATCGTGAGGTATTTTACCTCAGGCGAACAACACCTCAAGACTTCTTTAATATTAGACATTGTGCACCAGCAGTTATTGACAAATATACATACAGCCTCACCCCTTGTCTTACCGGATGTAGCTGCTCTGTCCTGCCGCTGCACGGAGAAGCCAGCCAGCCAGCTCTATATTATCTGCGTCGTCGTTCAGCCACGTCTCAGTGAAACATAAGTTATTCGTTTTTAATGTCCGGTTTGTAGGATTGTCTTAATCGTAGATTGTCCAGTTTGTTTTCCAGTGATTGCACATTTCCAATAAAACGGAGGGTAGTGGTGGTTTACCTACTCGTCAGCAAATTCTTACAAGGCACCCCTCCTTCCCCTTTTTCTCCATCTGTTCTTCATGCCGATTATGGAGATTTGGGCCTTGTCTTTACAAAGCCGTTTGTCCTTCGCGTCGGACTCATTAAATAAAAAAAATCTTAGTCCAGTTTGAGGCGAGTAATCGCTCTTCTGAGGTCCAGGAGCTCTTTTCGATCCTAAGAGACGGAAGCAGCAGCATTATGAAAAAAAACACACACAAAAAAACATAGCACAGTTGGTTAGTATCCCGTATAATGGCAGCCATCCTCTCAATTCAAAGTCCTTTTGTGGGCCTTTGTTGAAGTCCTTTGTGGGCCTTTGTTGACGTCCTTTGTGGGCCTTTGTTGAAGTCCTTTGTGGGCCTTTGTTGAAGTCCTTTGTGGGCCTTTGTTGAAGTCCTTTGTGGGCCTTTGTTGACGTCCTTTGTGGGCCTTTGTTGACGTCCTTTGTGGGCCTTTGTTGACGTCCTTTGTGGGCCTTTGTTGACGTCCTTTGTGGGCCTTTGTTGACGTCCTTTGTGGGCCTTTGTTGAAGTCCTTTGTGGGCCTTTGTTGAAGTCCTTTGTGGGCCTTTGTTGACGTCCTTTGTTGACGTCCTTTGTGGGCCTTTGTTGGCGTCCTTTGTTGACGCCTTTGGGGCCTTTGTTGGACGCCTTTGTTGACGCCCTTTGTGGGCCTTTGTTGGCGTCCTTTGTTGACGTCCTTTGTGGGCCTTTGTTGACGCCCTTGTTGACGTCCTTTGTGGGCCTTTGTTGACGTCCTTTGTGGGCCTTTGTTGACGTCCTTTGTGGGCCTTTGTTGACGTCCTTTGTTGACGTCCTTTGTTGAGGGCCTTTGTTGACGTCCTTTGTGGGCCTTTGTTGACGTCCTTTGTGGGCCTTTGTTGACGTCCTTTGTCGTCCTTTGTTGACGTCCTTTGTTGACGTCCTTTGTTGACGTCCTTTGTTGACGTCCTTTGTTGACGTCCTTTGTTGACGTCCTTTGTGGGCCTTTGTCTATATTGAGTCTTGAGTTCTCACATGCAGGTTGTCATGGTTCTTATTTTCTCAACAAACTGCTTATTTTGATAAACTGTTACTTTGTTCTACTATAGTCGTGCAGGTTTCTTCAAAGAGAAGAGCATCTGTAGTCCACTTAGACCCGCTGTGTAACGTTTGATAGCAGGGTTTGACCGCTAAAGCAACAAGCACCACCTCTGGGATTACAATAACACTTTACATTGTATTGTCTCATCTGTATTAGATTGCAGATTGCCTTCGTATGCTCATTAAAATGTCAATGATTTAAATATTTCCCATTTTGCAGGTAGTCTATAGGCCAGGGGAGATTAGTTTTAATTCCATCCACTCTATTAATACCCAAGGGGCAATTGTTGAAGGTAACTACACACCATTTTTATGGTTAAGACCAGGATAGATGTGAGACTGACAGTTCTCTTTACGATAAACATTGATTAGTCTTGTCTTATCTGTGCCTCCGTGGGCCCTGGAACTAAACCAAAAAGCTAACTGTGACATGGTGCGCCTCGCATTATCCTGCCTCATCGCTTCAATAGCAGAGTCGGCTATCAAACGTCTGCTATTAATTAAAACCATCTGATTAAACCCATCTGATCCACAAAGCTCAGCAGGCCGCGATTCATTGTGATTCACAACGCCTATTTCCAACCCCATTCACTACAAAGCCTTTATTGACTTCAGAGACAAGATGCGTTTTAAAAACAACCTTTCTTCCTGCCAATGCTACTTTTGTTCCACAGCATGACTGTGTGTTCTCTCTCTCGACTCCCTACCGGACTGGGGACAGGGGCAGTCTGGTAGTGGCCTAGTGATGCCAGCTCTACTCGACCAAAAGGCATGCCAACCCAACGCAAGGTTTTTGCCAAGACCCTTGCCCCCTTGCATTGCCCGCCTGTGTGTCTGCCAGCCTGAAGGCATCCCCACTGGCGGAACTGCTGGCGTGCCGTGGACATCCTGGCGTGCCATTGAATACCCTCTTTGACAGCTCTTTTGATTGGCATGACTCCCTGTCTTCTCCGGCATTGCTGCCCACAGTTTTGTCTGGGAGCGATCAGGAGCTGTTCCGTCGACTGGCCAGTCCAGGATGAGCATTAACAGCAATGCAGGTAACTGACAACGCTACATAACTGGTTCACTTAAATGCTATCTAGCCACGGTCCCTTAGGCCAGTGTTTCCCCTAGTTTATGGGTGGGCCTGGGAGGGCGTAGGTATGTAGCCTATCGTTAACCCATATGTTAAGTCCTACTACCCCAGTCTTATTTCGTTTTATTAAGAATCCAGACGACTGCATCATCTTCTTGCCAATGGGCCGTGACTGTTGTGGGTTCCTGCAGAGGGAAATGTCGGCAAATGTCAATGGCATTTGGTTGAGATGAAACCGGCTAAGCATACAGAATGCTTATGGCAGTGGTAATTTGTGTATGTAAATCAGTAGCCTAGGAATTGAGGGTTTATATACAGGCATGGACTGGGAGTGAAATCATTTTGACATGTAAAAAATTAATATAAGGTGAATTAAAGGATTTTACGTTAGTGGGTTCCCAGACTGATTTCCACCCTTGATATCGAGGTAGGCTAACACAATGTGTTGAACAGTGAGATGCCTTCGGATCCCCTAATTAGGAGGTAGATGAGGATCACGTCCCATATTCACAAAGCAATTCAGAGTAAGAGTGCTGATCTAGGATCATTTTTTGCCTTTTTAGATAATTTTTTTGCCTTTTTAGATCATAAGGTTATATGGACTGATCCTAGATCAATACTCTTACTCTGATATACTTTGTGGATATGGGCCCTGAACCTTCTGTATGACACTATAACTAGAGCAACCAGCGGCCCTTCTGCTGCGTACAGTCCTGAATTGGTCACCTCACACTTCAGATAGGTCAATCTTGTCCTCTTATCTGGTCTTGAAAGCAGGTACAGGGAATGGAAAGGGGATACCTAGTCACTTGCACAACCTGAATACATTCAACCAAAATGTGTCTACCGCAATTAACCCAACCCCTCCGAATAAGAGAGGTCCGGGGGGCTGCTGCCTTAATCCACGTCAACGGCTCCCAGAGAGTCGTTGCTGGGGGTATACTGCCTTGCTCAAGGGCAGAATGGCTGATTTTTCGGCTCAGGGATTCAAAACCAATGACCTTTCTGTTACTGGCCCAATGCACTTAACCGTTAGGCTACCTGCTATAAGAAGCCATGAATTTGAAATAAATGTTTTATAATCCGAATCAGAAATGTTGTGTATCTGATACTTTTATTATGGCATTGCCATTGAGACTTCGTTAGGGACTTTTATTTTCACAGTAGGCTACCCTTCTAATGCTCACCTGCACCTGAGGAGATACACCTGAGAGATGAGAGGGTGATTCCTCACCAAACTATAATAAAACAAGACCAGGATATATATATATATATATTTTATCCATCAAGGGGTATTTTGGAGAAAGAATTGTTGACATACAAATTATACAGTATCTGAATTATTTCTCAATTATGTTTTAATTTGGAATTTTTGTTGGCCTTACCCAGACCTCCTTTAATACTATATAACGTTTCATATGTATGCGCTACAAAGGACTGTGTATCAAATGAAGCTCTACCTCTTGCGCTGTAATATGAGTAGTAAGTTATTTTTATTTCAATAACAATTTTCTAAATTTATGAATATATAAACATGAATATTAAAAATGAAACGTTCCAAAGTGGTATCTTTCCTAGTTTTAGTGAGGATTCACCCGTCAGCTGTAACAAGGGAGAGTGATGGAGTCTTTGCTGCTGCTACTTGGGCTTGGATTCAACTGTAGAAAGGAAATGCATTGTAACCTGGTCGTTTTGTCATCGAACCCCCACCACGGGCCCTTCGGAGAAAGTGAAATATAATTAGAAGTTAGGGGTCGAGTATCAACGTGCAAAACAACTTTCATGTGCCAATTATTGCCGTGGAAGAAGCCACCCCAGATGTAATTTCTGCTACTTTTTGCTAAGTCCCTTTTTTCATCTTCTTCTAGCATGTAGGCCTAATATGAAACATTCATGAAAAATGAATCTTGTGGCAAAATATGAAATAGGAAACGTAGCCTATACTGGGGAGGAAATACATGGCCGTGCATGGCGAGGTTGTCGAAACAAGCCCCGCACAATGTCTGCAAAATGGACCCAGGCGTCGCGGCCGCGACCGGCGGACAATGACATGTGTTCTCGCCAACAAAGTCTCCTCTGTCTGGCCTTGTGTTGGCGGCGGTTCCCGGGCTAATAGAGGTGATTGGCCATGTTCAGCACAGCGTGTCCGCTGTGATTAATCACCATGTGAAAACGGCCGGATCTCTGTGTACTGTGTCCTACGGGGTGAGAGAGTGGCGGGAGGTCCAACTGTGCAGATGGCTGCCGCTCGCGTTGCGAAATTGGTAGTAGCCGCCCCATGCCCGAGGTCACAGCAAGTCGGCATCCGTCTCCGCAACAGTCAGCATCCGTCCGTCGGTAGCTGTAATGAAAGACCTGAGAAAAAAAGTCATCTGTTTCGCCATGTGTTTTAGATTTAATGCCGCTGCTGGGAGAGAAGAGGCCTCACTGCAGCACTACACTGTTGGCTTTCTGCCAGCCCTGGAGTTTTCTTTTTAATTGTCAGTAGGTGTGTTGATGAGAGACATTAGAGCTCAGGGTCTCTGGTGATAACATGCTTCACTGGAAAGGTCAGATGTAGGCCTTGGATGAATCCTGTATTCTTGGATATAAAACATGTCGTCCTACCCTATTCAGTAACCTAATTTGTATTTTGAGTTGTGCCAAGCATTATCCAATATGTAGGCCTAAAGTGTGTGTGTGTGCGTGTGTTCGTTGCCTGTCTGCCTGCATGCTTATATCACTCATATCCCTTATCCCATCTACAAATGGCCACGTGTTGTACATCTGTGATTTCCTGTACAACACTACTTAAATAAGCAGACTTGTCTTCCACAAGAAAACGGAAGGCCTACCAGGTCAGATGACCAGTACAACGTGTGCTTTCTCAAGTGGCAACATACACTGAGTGCACAAAACATTAGGAACATCTTTAATGGAGTTGCTCCCCATTTTGCCCTAAGAACAGTTTCAATTAATCTGGGGTATGGACTCTACAAGGTGACGAAAGCATTCCACATGTTGACTCCAATGATTCCCACAGTTGTGTGAAGTTGCCTGGATCTCCTTTGGGTGGTGGACCATTCTGGATACACACAGGAAACTGTTCGGCAGGAAAGCCCCAGCAGCATTGCAGCTATTGACACAAACCGGTGCGCCTGTCACCAACTACCATACCCCGTTCAAAGGCACTTAAATCTTTTGGAGTTAACGAGTGACATCAATAGGGGATCATAGACTGACCAGGTGAATCCAGGGGAAAGCTTTTGTCATGGAATGATCAGGCATCCTTAATGTTTTGTATACTCAGTGTATAGGCATACAGTATAACCCAGCTATTCAATGTGACTCGGTTACATACATCTGTTTCTCAATAAGTTTTGCAGCTTGAATACATCGCCTCTTCTCTTTGTCTTGGATAACAGCAAACCCCCAATCCCACCATCAGTCTGCTGTCACTCCAGATCTGGAGGGATATGATGAGCTTTTCAGTGAATGGCGATGGGATCTGTTCCTGCTTTACGCCCGTCTCAAATGTTAAGTGGTGGGGGTGTTATTGCTCACTATGGGGGCACAGGAAACAAGGATGTGAGGCTAAGTGTGTTCGAGCCACGTGTTAAATGGAACTGTCACAGTGATAAAGAGCGCACCTCCGGCCCCGGAAGTGTGTTTGTGTGTGAGAGAGAGATGTGAGAGAGACTATTCCGCAATCGCTACAACTCCCATTTGCAGTTGTACTACTACTCTCTAGAGTCTAGAGAATGGGCTCCCGAGTGGCGCAGCGGTATAAGCCACTGCATCTCAGTGCTAGAGGTGTCACTACAGACACCCTGATTCGATTCCAGGCTGTATCACAACTGGCCGTGATTGGGAGTCCCATAGGGTGGCGCACAATTCGCCCAGCGTCGTCCGGGTTTGGCCGGTGTACGCCATCTTTGTAAATAAGAATTTGCTCTTAACTAGTTAAATAAAGTCATGCATTGAGATCGAGCAGATAACCTCCACAGGTGTGAAATTCTCCCCTCCATTAACAGATGTATAAAACTCACACTGAGTGAAACTAACAGTTAAAAGGCCCCAAAGGCTTACACAGTAGGCTGTTCAGGAGGTGTTATTGAGGAACGAGAGTGCGCTGGGGAACGTTCAGGAACACAACTCCTCTGAATGCAGCCCAGAGGCAGAAAGAGACAAACATCCAGACGGGTCGTATTCATCAGGGCATGCCAAAGCAAAATGTTTTACAACGGAAACCGAATATGAGCGTTTCACATTGGGCAAGTTCAGCTAGTCCCTCCCTGTTGCTTTTTGTTTCGTGCCTAATGAATGGGACCAGGGGTTAGCTAACCTCACTCACAGCGGTGTAATCACTTGGCATAGAGGGAAACTGCCAACAGCAATCAAGCTATTGAATTCACTTCATTCACCTAAGTATTCTGCCCTACCAAGCAAAAAGGCAGTAACTGTTCATTTGGTTGAAAATAATCTAAGGACATTTTTGCTTCATTAAATACATGCTTAATCATGTACAAGTATCCTGCCTCGTATTGTGTTTTGGAGAGAATGGTGGTCATGTTAGCAGTAACTGTATAAAGTTACTATGAAACCAAGGTAAATAAAAGCTGTTTTTCTCAGTTCCATGCTATTAGCAGTTACTGTCTTTTTTGCTTGGTAGGGAAGTATAAAGGTCCAATGCAGCTGTTTTTATCTCAATATCAAATCATTTCTGGGAAACTATGAAAAACCTCAGGCCTACTCAAATCAAATGTGATGCGGATAGACAATGAACAGAGTAGCAGCATATATGTGTGTGTGGCATCTATATGTATGTGTGTGTGTGTGTGTGTGGCATCCATATGTGTGTGTGTGTGTGGCATCCATATGTGTGTGTGGCATCTATATGTATGTGTGTGTGTGTGTGTGGCATCCATATGTGTGTGTGTGGCATCCATATGTGTGTGTGGCATCTATATGTATGTGTGTGTGTGTGTGTGGCATCCATATGTGTGTGTGTGGCATCTATATGTGTGTGTGTGTGTGTGTGTGTGGCATCTATATGTGTGTGTGTGTGTGGCATCCATATGTGTGTGTGTGTGTGGCATCCATGTGTGTGTGTGTGGCATCCATATGTGTGTGTGTGTGTGCCATATGTGTGTGTGTGTGTGGCATCCATATGTGTGTGTGTGTGTGTGTGTGTGTGTGGCATCCATATGTGTGTGTGTGTGTGTGGCATCCATATGTGTGTGTGTGTGTGTGTGGCATCCATATGTGTGTGTGTGTGTGGCATCCATATGTGTGTGTGTGTGTGTGTGTGTGTGTGTGTGTGTGGCATCCATATGTGTGTGTGTGTGTGTGGCATCCATATGTGTGTGTGTGTGTGGCATCCATATGTGTGTGTGTGTGTGTGTGTGTGTGTGTGTGTGTGTGTGTGGCATCCATATGTGTATGTGTGTGTGTGTGTGTGTGTGTGTGTGTGTGTGTGGTGTGTGTGTGTGTGGCATCCATATGTGTGTGTGTGTGTGTGTGTGTGTGTGTGTGTGGCATCTATGTATGTGTGTGTGTGTGTGTGTGTGTGTGTGTGTGTGTGGCATCTGTGTGTGTGTGGCATCCATATGTGTGTGTGTGTGGTGTATGTGTGTGTGTGTGTGTGTGGCATCTATATGTATGTGTGTGTGTGTGTGTGTGGCATCTATGTGTGTGTGTGTGTGGCATCATATATGTGTGTGTGTGTGGCATGTGTGTGTGTGTGTGTGTGTGTGTGTGTGGCATCCATGTGTGTGTGTGGCATCCATGTGTGTGTGTGTGTGTGTGTGTGTGTGTGTGTGTGTGGCATCCTATATGTGTGTGTGTGTGTGTGCATCTATGTGTGTGTGTGTGTGTGTGTGTGTGTGGCATGTGTGTGTGTGTGTGGCATCATATGTGTGTGTGTGTGTGGCATCATATGTGTGTGTGTGTGTGCATCTATATTTGTGTGTGGCATCTATATGTGTGTGTGTGTGGCATCCATATGTGTGTGTGTGTGTGTGTGTGTGTGTGTGGCATCCATATGTGTGTGTGTGTGGCATCCATATGTGTGTGTGGCATCTATGTGTGTGTGTGTGTGTGTGTGTGTGTGTGTGTGTGTGTGTGTGTGTGTGTGGCATCTATATTGTGTGTGTGTGGCATCTATATGTGTGTGTGTGTGTGTGTGTGTGTGTGTGTGTGTGTGTGTGGCATCTATGTGTGTGTGTGTGTGTGTGCATCCATGTGTGTGTGGTGTGTGTGTGTGTGGCATCTATATGTGTGTGTGGCATCTATGTGTGTATGTGTGTGTGTGTGTGTGTGTGTGTGTGTGTGTGTGTGGCATCCATATGTGTGTGTGTGGCATCTATATGTGTGTGTGTGTGCATGGCATCTATATGTGTGTGTGTGTGTGTGTGTGTGGCATCTATATGTGTGTGTGTGTGTGGCATCTATATGTGTGTGTGTGTGTGTGTGTGTGTGTGTGTGTGTGGCATCCATGTGTGTGTGTGCGTGTGTGTGTGGCATCCATATGTGTGTGTGTGTGGCATCTATGGCATCTGTGTGTGTGTGTGTGTGTGTGTGTGTGTGTGTGTGGCATCCATATGTGTGTGTGTGTGTGTGTGTGTGTGTGTGTGTGGCATCTATATGTGTGTGTGGCATCCATATGTGTGTGTGTGTGTGTGTGGCATCTATATGTGTGTGTGTGTGGCATCTATATGTGTGTGTGTGTGGCATCCATATGTGTGTGTGTGTGTGGCATCTATATGTGTGTGTGTGTGTGTGTGTGTGTGTGTGTGTGTGTGTGTGTGTGTGTGGCATCCATGTGTGTGTGTGTGGCATCCATGTGTGTGTGTGTGTGTGTGTGGCATCCATATATGTGTGTGTGTGTGTGTGTGTGTGTGGCATCTATATATGTGTGTGTGTGTGTGTGTGGCATCCATATGTGTGTGTGTGTGTGTGTGGCATCCTATATGTGTGTGTGTGTGTGTGTGTGGCATCCATATATGTGTGTGTGTGTGTGTGTGTGTGGCATCTATATGTGTGTGTGTGTGTGTGTGTGTGGCATCTATATGTGTGTGTGTGTGTGTGTGTGTGGCATCTATATGTGTGTGTGTGTGTGTGTGTGTGTGTGTGTGTGTGTGTGTGTGTGTGTGTGTCTGTGTGGTGTGTGTGTGTGGCATCCATATGTGTGTGTGTGTGTGGCATCCATATGTGTGTGTGTGTGTGTGTGGCATCCATATGTGTGTGTGTGTGGCATCTATATGTGTGTGTGTGTGTGGCGTCCATATGTGTGTGTGTGGCATCCATGTGTGTGTGTGTGGCATCCATATGTGTGTGTGTGTGGCATCCATATGTGTGTGTGTGTGTGTGTGGCATCCATTTGTGTGTGTGTGTGTGTGGGATCTATATGTGTGTGTGTGTGTGGCATCTATATGTGTGTGTGTGTGTGTGTGTGGCATCCATATGTGTGTGTGTGTGTGTGTGTGTGTGTGTGGCATCCATGTGTGTGTGTGTGGCATCCATATGTGTGTGTGTGGCATCCATATGTGTGTGTGTGGCATCCATATGTGTGTGTGTGGCATCCATATGTGTGTGTGTGTGTGCATCCATATGTGTGTGTGTGTGTGTGGCATCCATCTATGTGTGTGTGTGTGTGTGTGTGTGTGGCATGTGTGGCATCCATATGTGTGTGTGTGTGGCATGTGTGGTGTGTGTGTGTGTGTGGCATGTGTGGCATCCATGTGTGTGTGTGTGTGTGTGTGTGTGTGTGTGTGTGTGTGTGTGTGTGGCATCCATATGTGTGTGTGTGTGTGTGTGTGTGTGTGGCATCCATATGTGTGTGTGTGTGTGTGTGTGTGTGGCATCCATGTGTGTGTGGCATCTATGTGTGTGTGTGTGTGTGTGTGTGTGTGTGTGTGTGTGGCGTCTATATATGTGTGTGTGTGTGTGGCATCTATATGTGTGTGTGTGTGTGTGTGTGTGTGTGGCATCTATATATGTGTGTGTGTGTGTGTGTGGCATCTATATGTGTGTGTGTGTGGCATCTATATATGTGTGTGTGTGTGTGTGTGTGTGTGTGTGTGGCATCCGTATGTGTGTGTGTGTGTGTGGCATCCATATATGTGTGTGTGTGTGTGTGTGTGTGTGGATAAAGTCTAGTGAGCATGGAGCCAGTGTAGTATGTGTGGATACAGTCTAGTGAGCATAGAGCCAGTGTAGTATGTGTGGATAGTCTAGTGAGCATAGAGCCAGTGTAGTATGTGTGGATAAAGTCTAGTGAGCATAGAGCCAGTGTAGTATGTGTGGATAAAGTCTAGTGAGCATAGAGCCAGTGTAGTATGTGTGGATAAAGTCTAGTGAGCATAGAGCCAGTGTAGTATGTGTGGATAAAGTCTAGTGAGTGTGCATAGAGCCAGTGTAGTATGTGTGGATAAAGTCTAGTGAGTGTGCATAGAGCCAGTGTAGTATGTGTGGATAAAGTCTAGTGAGTGTGCATAGAGCCAGTGTAGTATGTGTGGATAAGGTCTAGTGAGTGTGCATAGAGCCAGTGTAGTATGTGTGGATAAAGTCAAGTGAGTGTGCATAGAGCCAGTGTTGTATGTGTGGATAAAGTCTAGTGAGTGAGCATAGAGCCAGTGTAGTATGTGTGGATAAAGTCTAGTGAGTGTGCATAGAGCCAGTGTAGTATGTGTGGATAAAGTCTAGTGAGTGTGCATAGAGCCAGTGTAGTATGTGTGGATAAAGTCTAGTGAGTGTGCATAGAGCCAGTGTAGTATGTGTGGATAAAGTCAAGTGAGTGTGCATAGAGCCAGTGTTGTATGTGTGGATAAAGTCTAGTGAGTGAGCATAGAGCCAGTGTAGTATGTGTGGATAAAGTCTAGTGAGTGTGCATAGAGCCAGTGTAGTATGTGTGGATAAAGTCTAGTGAGTGTGCATAGAGCCAGTGTAGTATGTGTGGATAAAGTCTAGTGAGTGTGCATAGAGCCAGTGTAGTATGTGTGGATAAAGTCTAGTGAGTGTGCATAGAGCCAGTGTAGTATGTGTGGATAAAGTCTAGTGAGTGTGCATAGAGCCAGTGTAGTATGTGTGGATAAAGTCTAGTGAGTGTGCATAGAGCCAGTGTAGTATGTGTGGATAAAGTCAAGTGAGTGTGCATAGAGCCAGTGTTGTATGTGTGGATAAAGTCTAGTGAGTGAGCATAGAGCCAGTGTAGTATGTGTGGATAAAGTCTAGTGAGTGTGCATAGAGCCAGTGTAGTATGTGTGGATAAAGTCTAGTGAGTGTGCATAGAGCCAGTGTAGTATGTGTGGATAAAGTCTAGTGAGTGTGCATAGAGCCAGTGTAGTATGTGTGGATAAAGTCTAGTGAGTGTGCATAGAGCCAGTATAGTATGTGTGGATAAAGTCTAGTGAGCATAGAGCCAGTGTAGTATGTGTGGGTAAAGTCTAGTGAGTGTGCATAGAGCCAGTGTAGTATGTGTGGATAAAGTCTAGTGAGTGTGCATAGAGCCAGTGTAGTATGTGTGGATAAAGTCTAGTGAGTGTGCATAGAGCCAGTGTAGTATGTGTGGATAAAGTCTAGTGAGCATAGAGCCAGTGTAGTATGTGTGGATAAAGTCTAGTGAGTGTGCATAGAGCCAGTGTAGTATGTGTGGATAAAGTCTAGTGAGTGTGCATAGAGCCAGTGTTGTATGTGTGGATAAAGTCTAGTGAGTGTGCATAGAGCCAGTGTAGTATGTGTGGATAAAGTCTAGTGAGCATAGAGCCAGTGTAGTATGTGTGGATAAAGTCTAGTGAGCATAGAGCCAGTGTAGTATGTGTGGGTAAAGTCTAGTGAGTGTGCATAGAGCCAGTGTAGTATGTGTGGATAAAGTCTAGTGAGTGTGCATATAGCCAGTGTAGTATGTGTGGATAAAGTCTAGTGAGTGTGCATAGAGCCAGTGTAGTATGTGTGGATAAAGTCTAGTGAGCATAGAGCCAGTGTAGTATGTGTGGATAAAGTCTAGTGAGCATAGAGCCAGTGGAGTATGTGTGGATAAAGTCTAGTGAGCATAGAGCCAGTGGAGTATGTGTGGATAAAGTCTAGTGAGCATAGAGCCAGTGTAGTATGTGTGGATAAAGTCTAGTGAGCATAGAGCCAGTGGAGTATGTGTGGATAAAGTCTAGTGAGCATAGAGCCAGTTGAGTATGTGTGGGCAAAGTCTAGTTAGCATAGAGCCAGTGGAGGATGTGTGGATAAAGTCTAGTGAGCATAGAGCCAGTGGAGTATGTGTGGATAAAGTCTATTGAGCATAGAGCCAGTGGAGTATGTGTGGATAAAGTCTAGTGAGCATAGAGCCAGTGTAGTATGTGTGGATAAAGTCTAGTGAGCATAGAGCCAGTGTAGTATGTGTGGATAAAGTCTAGTGAGCATAGAGCCAGTGGATTATGTGTGGATAAAGTCTAGTGAGCATAGAGCCAGTGCAATGTTTCTGAATATAAAATAAAGGGGGTTTATGTAAGTAGTCTGGAAATAAATTTGACTAACTGTTCAGTAGTCTTATGGCTTTGGGGGTAAAAACGTTTGAGAATCCTTTTGGTCCCAAACCTGCCGCTCTGGTATTTCTTGCCGTGCGGTAGCAGAGAGAACATGACTTGGGTGGCTGGAGTCTCTGACAATTTTTAGGTCCTTCCTCTGACACCACCTGGTATAGAGGTCCTGGATGGCAGGGAGCTGGGCCCCAGTGATGTACTGGGCCGTACGCACTACCCTCTGTAGTGCCTTACGGTCGGAAGGCCGAGCAGTTGTCATACCAAGCAGTGATGCAACCAGTGAGCGTGCATAGGAATGTGTAGTTCCGTGTAGGATGCTCTCGATGGTGCAGCTGTAGAACGTTTTGAGGATCTGAGGCTCCATGCCATATCTATTCAGCCTCCTGAGGGAGAAGAGGCATTGTCGTGTCCTCTTCAGGACTGTGTTGATGTGTGTGGACCATAATAGATCCTTAGTGATGTGGACACTGAGGAACTTGAAGCTCTTGACCTCCTCCACTATAGCCCTGTCGATCTGAATGGGGGCGTGCTCGGCCCTCAGTTGCTTGTAGTCCACGATAAGCTCCGTTGTTTTGCTCACGCTGAAGGAGAGATTGTTGTGCTGGCACCACACTGCCAGCTCTCTGACCTCCTCCCTCGTCGTCGTCGGTGATCAGGTCTACCACCATCGTGTCGTTAACAAACTTAATGATGGTGTTGGAGTTGTGCGCAGACTCGCCGTCGTGGGTGAACAGGGAGTATCGAAGGTGACTAAGCACGCACCCCAGTGGGGCCCCTGTGTGGAGGGTCAGCGGGGAAGACGTGTTGTTGCCTACCCTCACCACCTGGGGGCAGTCTGTCAGTAAGTCCAGGATACAGTTGCAGAGGGAAGAGTTTAAAACATGTGCGATGTAAGGACCACTGTTTTGGGGACCTGTGTGGTTCTGGTACTGGTTCCGACTGACATTTTCACTTATAAATCGATCTGTGGACACGGTAGATTGAAATGCCTTACATTGAGTGATAGCCCTGGTTTTCACGGACCCAGTAGTATTTGTTTTGAGCCTGTGTGACGTAGGATGTGCAATCTGAAACCACTTGAAGCTGGGATGTTCCTCCTACCATTTAAGTAGCTCTTCTGACTGTCCATCAATCCCAGGCTGAACCCCACATTGCAGCCACTGACAAAGCACAACTGCCTGTAATTGTTACATGCTAGCGCAGTAGAAGAGTGGCTTCATCACGGTAGCATATTCAGAGATCTATTTATAGCCATTAATCTAAAATAGTTCATAGATTTAAAACAAAAAAAACAACTTTCTGTTTGTCATAGATGGACAAGATTAATATGAAATGAAAGGTGAGTTCCTAATGAATTCAGAAAGTCAAGCTAGAGCTCTGAGAAGTTCAAAGCGATGGGGGCAGAGAAGAGACCTTAAGAAAATAAGCACATTTATCGAACGCTAAACATGAAAATATGTATTTTACAGGTGAAATCTTATAGTTAGTCGTTTTATAATTTGATTATGTTAAATTTAGAAAGCTTTTGTCACTTCCAGCCTTATTCATAGTGTTGTTGAATAGCAAATGCATCATATCAAATGTTTCATATTTGTACTGTGAACTTGAGCTTGTGACCTCAGCAATATATAACTTTTATTTTTAAACCAGAAAAGTAAGATTTGATCCTTTTTCTGAGTATGCAGCACTACTAGTTATTGGTTATGACCCTCTCATGATAACTAATGACTTTAGGGTTTTATGTAGATTTTTGATTACATTTGGGCTCCCAAGTGGTTTAAGGCACTGCATCTCAGTGCATCACATCTCAGTGTGTCACTACAGTCCCTGGTTCGAATCCAGGTTGTATCTCATCTGGCCGTGATTGGGAGTCCCACAGGGTGGCGCACAATTAGCCCAGCGTTGTCCGAATTTGGCCGGGGTAGGCCGTCATTGTAAATAAGAATTTGTTCTTAACTGACTTGCCCAGTTAAATAAAGATCAATTATTTATTTTTTTAATAACTGGTTAATCCCAGGGTCCTTAGTTTAGTCGTGAGTTTGGTGGGCACTATGGTGTTGATTGTTTGAAATTAAAAAGGTAAAAAATACATTCTTAGCAAAGAGAAATTTCTCAAGCAAAAAATGTTTCAAGGACCGTCTGGAAGTGATCTGAGTGTGGAGGGGGAAATTGAAAAGGAGTTGTTTTTGGCAGAAATGTTTGGATCCCTCTTCCTTATTAGTCTAACTCATTTACCACCTGGTGATGTCACCAGGAAGGCCAAAAACAGGCAGAAATTTAAATCAGCCTTTTCAAACAGCTTTTACACTAAAAGGGCATTATCATAATTTTCACAATTTCACATTATTATTACAAACTCATAGTGTGGAAATATACACTTAGTGTACAAAAGATTGGGAACCACTTCCTAATATTGAGTTGCACCCCCTTTTGCCCTCAGAACAGCCTGAAGTGGTTGGGAAATGGACTCTACAAGGTGTCGAAAGCGTTCCACAGGGATGCTAGCTTCCCACAGTTGTGTCAAGTTGGCTGGATGTCCTTTGGGTGGTAGACCATTCTTGATAAGCACAGGAAACTGTTGATTGTGAAAAACCCAGCAGCATTGCAGTTCTTGACCCACTCAAACCTACTATCATCTGTCCTGTCCATTCACCATCTAAATGGCACACACAAAATCCATGTCTCAACTGTCTCAATGCTTAAAACTCCTTCTTTAACCGGTCTCCTCCCCTTCATTTATGCAGATTTGAAGTGGATTTAACAAGTGATATCAATTAGGGATCATAGCTTTCACCTGGTCAGTCTATGTCATGGAAAGAGCAGGTTTTGTACACTCATGTATATAAAACACAGGTAAATCACGTTCTTGACTGCACCAGGCCTTTTAAAGCTGGAACGAATAAAGCCTTAAAGATATCGCGTCCCAAATAAACAGAAATAAATAGTCATTTTAATAAATGAATAATAAGCCATTAACAGGGGAGTCAGAAGTCGAGGACCTAAAGGTTCAACCGGAGTCGGAACATGTAGAGCAAGTTGCCGATTTGCGTCCCATCCCCCAGTCACCGTTGTCTGTATACACACTGTTATACTCTGTGTACATTTCACTCCTCATTTAACTTAACGTTTAACTCGACAATTCAAAAACCTGTAGATTTTATGTTAATGTCTTAGCAGCCGTTATGTTTTGCTAGTAATACAACTATATAACTAAGCAAAATATATATGTTGTCTACATACAGTAGCAGTCTAAGCGTTGTTTGACATTCACACTTTCCCTCCCAAATTTTCCACGGACACAACGGTCATTTTTTTGTTGTTACGGCGAACTATCATCTCCAAAGGCTGTCAAGCAGAAATGGTGGCCCGCTGGGGTGTCTGGAGGATTGTGGCGGCGGCTCTGTGTCGTGGGGCGATGGCGTCTGTGCCCTGCCAGTTGCACGACGGCGGGCCGGCGATGTGTGTGGTCATCAGGCGACTGGGTGACCATGGGGGAGAGAGTGGAACCAGGTCAAAGCCGAGCCCCTGCTAACTCCACTCATCTTTCCCCCATCTGTCTGTCTGTTACTCTCTTGCTCTCTCGCCTTCTTTCTCCATGGCCATATTTTCTCTCTTATTCTCTCACTTTCTCCATTCATCCTATTTGACCTTTTTCTTTCACACTTTCTCTCCTCTCTGTCTGTCTGGCACGTGCCCTGTCTTGTTCATGCACGCACACACACAGCTCCCTCGGTGTGGCCTAGTGGCATGTGGTTTAGCTGGGCAAGAGATAAGAGAAGTTATCAGCTGGTGGTTGTGAACAAACACTTAATTTCTTCTCCTTTGACTCCTCTCTTTTCCTCTCCACTCTTCTCCTCTCTCCCTCTTCTCCTCTCCACTCTTCTCCTCTCTCCCTCTTCTCCTCTTTCTTCTCCTCTCCTCTCCTCTCTCCCTCTCTCTCTAAACTCCACTCCACCCCTCTCCTCTCTTCTCCTCTCTCTCTTCTCATCTCCACCCTCTCCTCTCCACCCCTCTCCTTGCTCTCGTCTCTCTACTCTTCTCCTCTCTCTCTTCTCCACTCTTCTCTTCTCTTCTCTTTTCTTTTCTTCTCTCTCTCTCTCTTCTCCACTCTACCCCTCTCCTCTTTCTCACTCCACCCTTCTCCTCTCCACCCTGCTCTTCTCTCTTCTCCTCCACTCCACCCCTCTCCTCTCCACTTCACCATTCTCTCTCTCATTTCCTCTCTACTCCTCTCTCTTCTACTCTCCACCCCTCTCCACTCTTTCCTTCACCATCATCCTTCATCTCGCTCTCTTTCTCTCGGTCTCTTTGTCTCTGTCTCTCCAACTCTGCACTCACCCCTCCACTCCTCTCCTCCTCTCTCCTTCCTCACCGAACCCCTCCACTCTCCTTCGTTCCCTTTTATTTCATGTTAAGAAATTGTCTGGGCACAGTTAGAGAGGAGAGTGGCCCATCAGAGAGAGATGTTGTATTTGTGTGTGGTGGAAGAAGAGGGGAGAGAATGGACCTCAGATGCTCTCCAGGAGTGAAGGAAGGGGGAAGATGAGGGGATGAGTGAGCAAAATCTCTCTCATTCAACTATACATCAGATTGCAGAGACACACACACACACACACACACACACACACACACACACACCGCTCATTTTTCGGACGATTTGTTTCCACCACGTCTTCTGCTTTCGTTTACCTACCCCCCCCACACACACACACAGCACTTTGATTTGCTGATTGCCTTGGTTTCTGTGGTGGGACAGCTTAGGTTACTGTTCAGACTCGTTTCCAAGGTGTGTGTGTGTGTGTGTGTGTGTGTGTGTGTGTGTGAGAGAGAGCCAGTGGCAGGTTTCACACTATTAGCTGCTATTCTTAGCCCTCTCTTCCATGGTCCTGTTTTTTCCCCCCCTCCACTTTTTTTTATACTAGAGTTTCCACATGTAGTGCACTACTTTAGACCAGGGCCCATGGAGCTCTGGTCAAATGTAGTGCACTATATAGCAAATAGAGTGCCATTTAGAAGTAAAACTCTGAATCAGAGCTACATGAAATACAGACAGCTCTGAATCTGAGCTACATGAAATACAGACAGCTCTGAATCTGAGCTACATGAAATACAGACAGCTCTGAATCTGAGCTACATGAAATACAATCAGCTCTGAATCTGACACAGCTGTATATAGATGGATCTGTAGATGTAGCTAATATGTGTGTAGATCGGTTTGAACCAACATACATACCTACACACACACACACACACACTTTCCCATGCCATGCCATGCCCACATCCTGGCTTTGATGTCCTGACACCTTAATTCAGCCCCATTAAGTCCAGATTTGTTTATGTTGAGAAGAATTTAAAGGGCTTTGAGACATTAAGAAGAGTTTTGAAGGGCTTTGAGACATTGAAAATAATTTAAAGGGCATTGAGACATTAAGAAGGGCTTTGAAACATTGAGAAAAGTTGAAAGGGTTTCTAGACATTGACACGTTTTTAAATGGTTTATAGACATTAACAAGTTTTTAAATGGTTTCTATAAATTGAGAAGAGTTATTAAAAGCACAAAAGTGAAAGAAAAGTGAGCAAATTTACTTTGAGTGGAGGCTTCTGTGTCTGGCACGAACACCCACACAAAGAAAATAAGACCAGGATGACTGTCTGCACCACCTCTCAGGAGAAAACCCTCTAGATTGACAGGTAAATCTGTCCACAGTCTCTGACGACGTGTGTGTGTGTGTGTGTGTGTGTGTGTGTGTGTGTGTGTGTGTGTGTGTGTGTGTGTGTGTGTGTGTGTGTGTGTGTGTGTGTGTGTGTGTGTGTGTGTGTGTGTGTGTGTGTACGAGACTTTGCGGAACTTTAAGTCAAAAATGTGTGCAAAACACAAGTGAACCATCCTACTAAGAAGTAGAAAACTACACCCCAGTGGTCTCAACCTGACCAGAGAACAAGACCCAGTGTTCAGTAATGTTTCCCAGGGCTTTTACCCTCTGTTCAATATCTGACCCAAGACCAGTTTGATGTTAGTTTAGGAATGTCTTAGATTTCTGTAGACCAGAGAACAAGACCCCGTGTTCATCTGTGCTTTTCCCAACTGTTCAATATCTGACTCAAGACCAGTTTGATGTTAGTTTAGGAATGCTGTAGAGCTCCCCACAGTGTTTTCAATCTGACCCTAGAATTAAAGGTCTGTGAGTTTAGGAATGCTTCAAACTACTCCCCTGTGTTAAAATCTGACATGGAACCAGAGTTTAGAAGTACAGGGAGTGCCTACTTGAAAAGGTTCACTTTTCTTTCATGAAAAAAAGAAAAGATTCTAAGAGAAGTGTAAGAAGTCCTAAGATATAACAATACGTTATTTTATACATTACAGCTTTTCTTCTTCTTTCATGTTAACTGTGATTTAAACCTTACTGTAAATAGTGTTTTTCTTCTTCTTTCATGTTAACTGTGATTTAAACCTTACTGTAAATAGTGTTTTTCTTTTTCTGTCATGTTAACTGTGATTTAAACCTTACTGTAAATGGTGTTTTTCTTTTTCTGTCATGTTAACTGTGATTTGAACCTTACTGTAAATAGTGTTTTTCTTCTTCTTTCATGTTAACTGTGATTTAAACCTTACTGTAAATAGTGTTTTTCTTTTTCTGTCATGTTAACTGTGATTTAAACCTTACTGTAAATAGTGTTTTTCTTTTTCCTTGTTTTATTTGAGGATATATTGTGTTTTCAGCACAGTCTGTGTTCTTCATGGGGTGAGCTATATTTCCATTATGATCAGGAAACTGGGTTGGTGGGTTTTGTTCGGTCGAGCGAAAGAGGATAAGAGGGGATATGAGCTGTTTCCCCTCACAATCCGCCAGTGAATAAAGTGTGAAACAATCCAGCAGTACTATAACATCACTGTCCCAGGTGTTTATTGTTCCAACGGGAGAAACAAATCCGGTGTTGGTGGTCATCAGGCTTTTCACAAGGTACACTATGTATACAAAAGTATGTGGATTCAAATTTGTGGATTTGGCTATTTCAGTCACATCCAATACAGACTGGTGTATACAAACGAGCACACCGCCATGCAATCTCCATAGACAAACATTGACAGTAGACTGGCCTTACTGAAGAGCTCAGTGACTTTCAACATGGCACCATCATAGGATGCCATCTTTCCAACAAGTCAGTTCGTCAAATTTCTGCCCTGCTAGAGCTGCCCCGGTCAACTGTAAGTGCTGTTATTGTGAAGTGGAAACATCTAAGAGCAACAACGGCTCAGCCACGAAGTGGTAGGCCACACAAGCTCACAGAACGTGACCGCCGAGGGCTAAATGCGTAGCATGTAGAAATAGTCTGTAACACTCACAACCAAGTTCCAAACTGCCTCTGGAAGCAATGTAAACACAATAACTGTCCGTTGGGAGCTTCATGAAATGGGTTTCCGTGGCCGAGCAGCTGTACACAAGCCTAAGATCATTATGCCCAATGCCAAGCGTCCGCTGGAATAGTGTAACACGGAACCCAAACCGGCTCCGCACGTGGAAACACTTTGTTGCTTTTATGAATTTTGTCTTGCTGCTTTTTGTTCTATGTTGCTCTGTCTGTATGCTATGTCTTGCTTGTTCTATGTTGCTATTGTCTATATTGTAATTGTTTATAATAACTTGCCCAGGGACTGCGGTTGAAAATTAGCCGGCTGGCTAAAACCGGCACTTTTACTGAAACGTTGATTAATGTGCACTGTCCCTGTAAAAATAAAAAATTAACTCAAACTCAACGTGTGCCGTCGTGCGCTCTCGTGCATAAATTTATTTCCCCCCCCCACACCAAACGCGATCACAACACGCAGGTTAAAATATCAAAACAAACTCGGAACCAATGACATTCATTTGGGGACAGGTTGAAAATCATTAAACGTGTATGGCAATTTAGCTAGTTAGCTTGCACTTGCTAGCTAACGTTAATTTGTCCTATTTAGCTAGCTTGCTAGCTAATTTGTCCTGGGGTATAAACATTGAGTTGTTATTTTACCTGAAATGCACAAGGACCTCTGACAAAAACAGCCAACCGAATCGTTTCTAGTCATCTCTCCTCCTTCCAGGCTTTTTCATTGTTTAACTTATATGGAGATCACATCTAAACTTTCATTGTATTACCACGACTACCAGCAAAACAGTTAGTCTTTCAGTCACCCACGTGGGTATAACCAATGAGGAGATGGCACGTGGGTACCTGCTTCTATAAACCAATGAGGAGATGGGAGAGGCAGGACTTTCAGCGCGATCTGCATCAGAAATAGGAATGAGTTCTATTTTAGCCCCTGGTGTCGCGCATGCGACGTGTCCGGTCTGGTCAGCATATAAGAGCGGCTCTGGGAGTGTGGTGCCAGGAAAAATAACCTCTCACTCAATGTCAACAAAACTAAGGACTTCAGGAAACAGCAGAAGGAGCACCCCCCTATCCAGATTGATGGGACCACGGTGGAGAAGGTGAAAGCTTCAAGTTCCTCAGATTCGGTGTACGTTCATTAGAACACGCGTTGAAGATGTCGTTCCCATAGCAACGATTAAAACATTCCCAAACCAGAAACCGTGGATTGATGGCAGCATTCGTGTGAAACTGAAAGCGCGAACCACTGCTTTTAATCAGGGCAAGGTGATTGGAAACATGACCGAATACAAACAGTGTAACTATTCCCTCCGCAAGGCAATCAAACAAGCTAAGCGTCAGTATAGAGACAAAGTAGAATCTCAATCCAACGGCTCAGACACAAGAGGTATGTGGCAGGGTCTACAGTCAATCACGGATTACAAAAAGAGAACCAGCCCAGTCACGGACCAGGATGTCTTGCTCACAGGCAGACTAAATAACTTTTTTGCCCGCTTTGAGGACAATACAGTGCCACTGACACTGCCCGCAACTAAAACATGCGGACTCTCCTTCATTGCAGCCTACGGTGTCAACCCTCAAGGCTGCAGGCCCAGACGGCATCCCCAGCCGCGCCCTCAGAGCATGCGCAGACCAGCTGGCTGGTGTGTTTACGGACATATTCAATCAATCCCTATCCCAGTCTGTTGTTCCCACATGCTTCAAGAGGGCCACCATTGTTCCTGTTCCCAAGAAAGCTAAGGTAACTGAGCTAAATGACTACCGCCCCGTAGCACTCACTTCCATCATCATGAAGTGCTTTGAGAGACTAGTCAAGGACCATATCACCTCCACCCTACCTGACACCCTAGACCCACTCCAATTTGCTTACCGCCCAAATAGGTCCACAGACAATGCAATCTCAACCACACTGCACACTGCCCTAACCCATCTGGACAAGAGGAATACCTATGTGAGAATGCTGTTCATCGACTACAGCTCGGCATTTAACACCATAGTGCCCTCCAAGCTCGTCATCAAGCTCGAGACCCTGGGTCTCGACCCCGCCCTGTGCAACTGGGTACTGGACTTCCTGACGGGCCGCCCCCAGGTGGTGAGGGCAGGCAACAACATCTCCACTCCGCTGATCCTCAACACTGGGGCCCCACAAGGGTGCGTTCTGAGCCCTCTCCTGTACTCCCTGTTCACCCACGACTGCGTGGCCACACACGCCTCCAACTCAGTCATCAAGTTTGCGGACGACACAACAGTGGTAGGCTTGATTACCAACAACGACGAGGCGGCCTACAGGGAGGAGGTGAGGGCCCTCGGAGTGTGGTGTCAGGAAAGTAACCTCACACTCAACGTCAACAAAACTAAGGAGATGATTGTGGACTTCAGGAAACAGCAGAGGGAACACCCCCCTATCCACTTCGATGGAACAGTAGTGGAGAGGGTAGCAAGTTTTAAGTTCCTCGGCATACACATCACAGACAAACTGAATTGGTCCACTCACACAGACAGCATCGTGAAGAAGGCGCAGCAGCGCCTCTTCAACCTCAGGAGGCTGAAGAAATTCGGCTTATCACCAAAAGCACTCACAAACTTCTACAGATGCACAATCGAGAGCATCCTGTCGGGCTGTATCACCGCCTGGTACGGCAACTGCTCCGCCCACAACCGTAAGGCTCTCCAGAGGGTAGTGAGGTCTGCACAACGCATCACCGGGGGCAAACTACCTGCCCTCCAGGACACCTACACCACCCGATGTCACAGGAAGGCCATAAAGATCATCAAGGACAACAACCACCCGAACCACTGCCTGTTCACCCCGCTATCATCCAGAAGGCGAGGTCAGTACAGGTGCATCAAAGCTGGGACCGAGAGACTGAAAAACAGCTTCTATCTCAAGGCCATCAGACTGTTAAACAGCCACCACTAACATTGAGTGGCTGCTGCCAACACACTGACTCAACTCCAGCCACTTTAATAATGGGAATTGATGGGAATAACCATGTGTATGTGACAAATAAAATTAGATTTGATTTGAAGAACTGGCAAATCTGGTGGCCACATCAACAGCAAGAACTGGTGTGGTGTGGCCACCAGCTGCATTAAGTACTGCAGTGCATCTCCTCCTCATGGACTGCACAAGATTTGCCAGTTCTTGCTGTGGGATGTTACCCAGCTCTTCCACCAAGGTACCTGCAAGTTTCCGGACATTTCTGAGGGGAATGGCCCTAGCCCTCACCCTCCGATCCAACAGGTCCCAGACGTGAGATTGAGATCCGGGCTCTTCGCTGGCCATGGCAGAACACTGACATTTCTGTCTTGCAGGAAATCACGCACTGAATGAGCAATATGGCTGGTGGCATTGTCATGATGAGCCACCAGATGAGCCTGCAGGAAGGGCACCACATGATGGAGGAGGATGCCTTCCCTGTAATGCACAGCGTTGAGATTGCCTGCAATGATGCTGTGACACACCACCCCAGACCATGACGGACCTTCTACCTCCAAATCGATCCCGCATCAGAGTACAGGCCTCGGTATAATGCTCATTCCTTTGACGATAAACTCGAATCCGACCATCACCCCTGGTGAGACAAAACTCGTCAGACTCGTCAGTGAAGAGCACTTTTTGCCAGTCCTGTCTGGTCCAGCGACGGTGGGTTTGTGCCCATAGGCAACGTTGTTGCCGGTGATGTCTGGTGAGGACCTGCCTTACAACAGGCCTACAAGCCCTCAGCCCAGCCTCTCTCAGCCTATTGCGGACAGTCTGAGCACTGATGGAGGGATTGTGTGTTCCTGGTGTAACTCGGGCAGTTGTTGTTACCATCCTGTACCTGTCCCGCAATAAAGCACAGAAGGACAAGCGTTTCGCTACACCCGCAATAACATCTGCTAAACACATGTATGTGACGCTACAGCATACAATCACATCAATTATCCCAGGAACCCTACACTCAATCAAATTTGCATACCGCCCCAACAGATCCACAGATGATGCAGTCTCTTGCACTCAACACTGCCCTTTCCCACCTGGACAAAAGGAACAATTATGTGAGAATGCTATTCATTGACTACAGCTCAGCGCTCAATACCAGAGTGCCCTCAAAGCTCATCACTAAGCTAAGGACTTCCTGACGGGCCGCCCTCAGGTTGTAAGGGTAGGTAAAAACACATGTTCCACACTGACCCTCAACACAGGGGCCCCTCAGGGGTGCGTGCTAAGTCCCCGCCTGTACTCCCTGTTCACTTATGACTGAGTGGCCAGGCACAACTCCAACACCATCAAGTTTGCAGATGACACAACAGTGGTAGGCCTACTCACCAACAATGATGAGACAGACTATAGGGAGGAGGTCAGAGACCTGGCCGTGTGGTGCCAGGACAACAACCTCTCCCTCAACGTGATCAAGACAAAGGAGATGATTGTGGACTACAGGAAAGGGAGGACTGAGCACACCCCCATTCTCATCGACGGGGCTGTAGTGGAGCAGGTTGGGAGATTCAAGTTCTTTGGTGTCCACATCACCATCAAACTATCATGGTCCAAACACACTTAGACAGTCGTAAAGAGTGCACAACAAAACCTATTACCCCTCAGGAGACTGAAAATATTTGTCATCAGGTCCTCAAAAGGTTCTACAGCTGCACCATCGAGAGCATCTTGACTGGTTGCATCACTGCCTGGGGTGGCAACTGCTTGACCACCGACCTCTGCAAGGCATTACAGAGGGTAGTGCGTACGGCCCAGTACATCACTGGGGCCAAGATTCCTGCCATCCAGGACCTCTATACCAGGCGGTGGCAGAGGAAGGCCCTAAAAATGGTCAAAGACTTCAGCCACCCTAGTCATAGACTGTTCTCTCTGGTCCCGCACGGAAAGCTGTACCGGAGCACCATGTCTTGATACACAAGGCTTCTTAACAGCTTCTACCCCCAAGCCATAAGACTCCTGAACAGCTAATCAAAGGGCTACCCAGACCCTTATTTTACGCTGCTGCTACTCTCTGTTGGCAACATATATATTCTAAGTGATATCAATGCGTCTTTCTCCATTCTGATTGTTTTATACTGTTCCATTCAACTTCATCCTAAAATAATATCCTGCATTTCTATCCATTTCTACATTTCCTGCACTCATTTGAGATCCACACTGCCGTGATACTAGGCCTTATTTTTAACCAAATGTTGCAATTGCGATTTAGATCAAAACACTTGGGTAAAATGTTGGTACCATGGAAATATAATGTTTATTATAATTTTTTTAATATTTTTTTTTATTTCACAAAACATAGTCAATAATACAGTAGAACAAAAGAAAGCAAAAAGTCTATATACAGTGAGTACAAATGAGGTAAGATAAGGGAGCTAAGGCAATAAATAGGCCATGGTGGCAAAGTAATTATAATATAGCATTTAAATACTGAATGTGCAAGTAGAGATACTGGGGTGCAAAGGAGCAAGATAAATAAATAAATACTATATGGGGATGAGGTAGGTAGATAGATGGGCTGTTTACAGATGGGCTATGTACAGGTGCAGTGATCTGTGAGCTGTAGCGTTCCAGTCATTGGCAGCAGAGAACTGGAAGGAAAGATGACCAAAGGAGGAATTGGCTTTGGTGGTGTCACGAACCGGCTCAAAGCCCGTAACAAAGGGAGACAACGTGGAGATAAGGAGTAGCAAAATATGTATTTATTAACTAAAGCAACTAAGTATAATATACAATGGTGTGTGTAATCAGTAATCAGTAGTGTAAGTGAGTGTTTTGCATGCATGAATGTGATAATGCAGGGTGATGAAAGGTGCCAAAGCAAACAAACAAAAGGCCACCAAGAACCACAACACAATCTACAAAAGGTGTCTGCATGGAGAGAGTCTCTTCCATGAATGTGGAAGAGGTCTATTTATCCTGGGAGACACCTGGCCCAGGTGTTTCCCATGTAGCTGACGACCCTCCCAACTCCACCCACCGGCATCCTAATAAGGAAACAAGAACAAAGAGAGAATACGGCAGACAGAGTGGGAGGGTCGTCACAGTGGTGACCAGTGAGACATACCTGCTGGAGCGCGTGCTACGAGTGGGTGCTGAGATAAGGTGGGCCTTTACCTTGCAGAGACTTGTAGATAACCTCTAGCCAGTGGGTTTGGTGACGCGTATGAAGTGAGGGCCAACCAACGAGAGCGTACAGGTCGCAATGGTGGGTAGTGTATGGGGCTTTGGTAACAAAACGGATGGCACTGTGGTAGACTGCATCCAATTTGTTGAGTAGAGTGTTGGAGGCTATTTAATAGATGACATCACCGAAGTTGAAGATCGGTAGGATGGTCAGTTTTACGAGGGTATGTTTGGCAGCATGAGTGAAGGATGTTTTGTTGCGATATAGGAAACCAATTCTAGATTTAATTTTGGATTGGAGATGCTTAATGTTTGTCTGGAAGGAGAGTTTACAGTCTAACCAGACACCTAGGTATTTGTAATTGTCCACGTATTCTAAGTCAGAGCCGTCCAGAGTAGTGATGCTGGACAGGCGAGCAGGTGCGGGCAGTGATCGGTTGAATAGCATACATTTAGTTTCCCTTGTGTTTAAGAGCATTTTGAGGCCACGGAAGGAGAGTTGTATGGCATTGAAGCTCGTCTGGAGGTTAGTTAACACAGTGTCCAAAGAGTGGCCAGAAGTATACAGAATGGTGTCGTCTGCGTAGAGGTGTACCAGAGAATCACCAGCAGCAAGAGCAACATCATTGATGTATACAGAGAAGAGACTTGGCCCGAGGACTGAACCCTGTGGCACCCCCATAGAGACTGCCAGAGGTCCGGACAACAGGCCCTCTGATTTGACACACTGAACTCTGTCAAAGAAGTAGTTGGCAAACCAGGCGAGGCAATAATTTGAGAAACCAAGGCTGTTGAGTCTGCCAATAAGAATGTGGTGATTGACAGAGTCGAAAGCCTTTGCCAGGTCGACGAATACGGCAGCACAGTAATGTCTCTTATCGATGGCGGTTATGAAGTCGTTTAGGACCTTGAGCGTGGCTGAGGTGCACCCATGACCAGCTCTGAAACCAGATTGCATAGCGGAGAAGGTACGGTGGGATTCGAAATGGTTGGTAATCTGTTTGTTAATTTGGCTTTCGAAGACCTTAGAAAGACAGGGTAGGATCTGTAGCAGTTTGGGTCTAGAGGTCACCCCCTTTGAAGAGGGGGATGACCACGGCACCTTCCCAATCTTTGGGAATCTCAGACGATACGAAAGAGAGGTTGAACAGGCTAGTAATAGGAGTTGCAACAATTTCGGCAGATAAATTTAGAATGAGAGGGTCCAGATTGTCTAGCCCGGCTGATTTGAAGGGGTCCAGATTTTGCAGCTCTTTCAGAACATCAGCTATCTGGATTTGGGTAAAGGAGAAATGGTGGGGGCTTTGGCGGGATGCTGTGGAGGGTGCCGGGCAGTTGACCGGGGTAGGGGTAGCCAGGTGGAAAGCATGGCCAGCCGTAGAGAAATGCTTATTGTAATTCTCAATTATAGTGTATTTATCGGTGGTGACAGTGTTTCCTAGCCTCAGAGTAGTGGGCAGCTGGGAGGAGTTGCTCTTATTCTCCATAGACTTTACAGTGTCCCAGAACTTTTTTGAGTTAGTACTACAGGATGCAAATTTCTGTTTGAAAAAGCTAGCCTTAGCTTTCCTATCTGCCTGTGTATATTTGTTCCTAACTTCCCTGAAAAGTTGCATATTCGATGCTAATGCAGAACGCCACAGGATGTTTTTGTGCTGGTCAAGGGCAGACAGGTCTGGAGTGAACCAAGGACTATATCTATTCCTAGTTCTACATTTTTTGAACGGGGCATGCTTATTTAAGATGGTGAGGAAGGCACTTTTAAAGAATAGCCAGGCATCATCTACTGACGGGATGAGGTCAATGTCATTCCAGGATACCCCGGCCAGGTCGATTAGAAAGGCCTTCTCGCAGAAGTGTTTTAAGGAGCGTTTGACAGTGATGAGTGGAGGTCGTTTGACCGCTGACCTATTACGGATGCAGGCAATGAGGCAGTGATCGCTGAGATCTTGATTGAAAACAGCAAAGGTGTATTTGGAGGGTGAGTTAGTTAGGATGACATCTATGAGGGTGCCCATGTTTACGGATTTGGAGTTTTATCTGGTAGGTTCATTGATAATTTGTGTGAGATTGAGGGCATCAAACTTGGATTGTAGGATGGCCGGGGTGTTAAGCATGTCCCAGTTTAGGTCACCTAGTAACACGAGCTCAGTAGATCGGGGGCAATCAATTCACATATATTATCGAGGGCACAGCTGGGGGCAGAGGGAGGTCTATAGCAAGCGGCAACAGTGAGAGACTTGTTTCTGGAAAGGTGAATTTTTAGAAGTAGAAGCTCGAATTGTTTGGGTACAGACTTGGATAGTAATACAGAACTCTGCAGGCTATCTCTGCAGTAGATTGCAACACTGCTCCCTTTGGCAGTTCTATCTTGACAGAAAATTCTGTAGTTAGCGATGGAGATTTCAAGGTTTTTGGTGGTTTTCCTAAGCTAGGTTTCAGACACAGCTAAGACATCCGGGGTTGGCAGAGTGTGCTAAAGCAGTGAGTAGAACAAACTTAGGGACTTTATTCTATAGTTAGAATATAAATAACAGTGGGCACATTGAATACAGTGTTGTTTGACATGACAATGAATGAAAATACCATGGATGGATTATTGTGACAGGGTAGGAACCAAAGTGATGTTCAGTGCTTCCTATGGGACCCTATAATCTTAGGATACATAAAATCTTTATTCGTATAGCCGACATATTCATGCTTAGCCTATTCCTCTTTGATTTAGAAGATACTGTTGCACAAACAACATGCTGATTTAAGCCTCCACCAGCACTGGTATCAGGCTGTATTAGCTAGCTACGTTTGCTCTGACTCGGTACTTTTATTAGCAAGTTAGCTAGCCAGCTAACTAGGGATTAGCATTAGTGGCTAACATTATTTAGCTTAACTTGCTAAGAAAACATCTCTTTGCAGATGTAAGAAACACGAATATTGTAATTTTAAAATGCTTGTGGATTTATATTAAAATCAAAGTGGAAACAACACCGTTGTCATCAACATTGTTGCATGTGGTGTATTGACCATGCAGACTGAACTAAAGTATCTTGCGGTTAAGCAACAACAAATGCGCTCCTTGAGTGACAGGGGGTGGGACTAGGTCTGTGTGGAAAGCAGCATGGAGAGAGAGAGAGAGAGAGCGGAGAGGGATGACTCAAGTAGCGGAGTAAATGATCAATTTTTTTACTTAACACTTTTTTTGTTTCTTAAAGCATTGTTGGTTAAGGGCTTGTACGTTTCACTGTAAGGTCTGTGACCTGTTGTATTCGGCGCATGTGACAAATACAATTTGATTAGATCCTAGATGATTTTGTTCTTCCAACTTTGTGGCAACAGTTTGGGGAAGGCCCTTTCCTGTTTCAACATAACACTTCCTCCGTGCACAAAGCGAGGTCCATACAGAAATTGTTTGACGACTGTTAGTTGTTTACAAAGTATGTGACAAATAAAATGTGATTTGATTTGACACACACACACACACACACACACACACACACACACACACACACACACACACACACACACACACACACACACACACACACACACACACACACACACCTGGAGGTGACCCTGAACAGATGGGACAGGGCTCAGTTCCATGGGCCAAGCGCCAGTGTTCTGCTGAGGAGGTGAAATGCAACCCCACTCAGTGTACCAGATCGATGGGCTCGCCCCTCTGACTAGTCCCTGGGGTCTCCTCCTACCCCACCCTTACCCCCATCTATTTGTCCTATCTTTTCTCTCTCTTAGCGATCTCTCTGTCTCTCAATTATCTACTTTTCTCTCTCTCAGCGATCTCTCTCTCTCTCTCTCTCTGTCTCTCAACGATCTCTCTCAATTCAATTCAAGGGGCTTTATTGGCATGGGAAACATATGTTAACATTGACAAAGCAAGTGAAGTAGACAATATACAAAAGTGAAATAGACAATAAAAATGAGCAGTAAATACTACACTCCCAAAAGAAGAAAGACATTTCAAATGTCATATTATATTACATACGGTGTTGTAATGATGTGCAAATAGTTAATAAAGTACACAAGGGAAAATAAATAAGCATAAATATGGGTTGTATTTACCATGGTGTTTGTTCTTCACTGGTTGCCCTTTTCTTGTGGCAACAGGTCACAAATCTTGCTGCTTTGATGGCACACTGTGGAATTTCACCCAGTAGATATGGGAGTCAGTCAAAATCAGGTTTGTTTTCAAATTCTTTGTAGGTCTGTGTAATCTGAGGGAAATATGTGTCTCCAATATGGTCACACATTTGGCAGGAGGTTAGGAAGTGCAGCTCAGTTTCCACCTCATTTTGTGGGTAGTGTGGACATACCTTGTCTCCTCTTGAGAGACATGTCTGCCTACGGCGGCCTTTCTCAACAGCAAGGCTATACTCACTGAGTCTGTACATAGTCAAAGCTTTCCTTAGGTGTGGGGCAGTCACAGTGGTCAGGTATTCTGCCACTGTGTACTCTCTGTTTAGGGCCAAATAACATTCTAGTTTGCTCAGTTTTTTTTGTTAATTGTTTCCAATGTGTCAAGTAATTATCTTTTTGTTTTCTCATGATTTGGTTGGGTCTAATTGTGTTTTTGTCCTGGGGCTCTGTGGGGTCTGTTTGTGAACAGAGCCCCAGGGGACTCTTGTCCAGGTTCATCTCTCTGTAGGTGATGGCTTTGTTATGGACGGTTTGGGAATCGCTTCCTTTTAGGTGGTTGTAGAATTTAACGGCTCTTCTCTGGAATTTGATAATTAGTGGGTATCGGCCAGATTCTGCTCTGCATGCAATATTTGGCGTTTTACGTTGTACACAGGATATTTTTGCAGAATTCTGCATGCAGTCTCAATTTGGTGTTTGTCAAATTTGGTGAATTCTTGGTTAGTTAGCAGACCCCAGACCTCACAACCATAAAGGGCAATGGATGGTCCACACAAACACAAACTGATGGTCCACTCACACTGACAGCGTCGTGAAGAAGGCGCAGCAGCGCCTATTCAACCTCAGGAGGCTGAAGAAATTCGGCTTGTCACCAAAAGCACTCACAAACTTCTACAGATGCACAATCGAGAGCATCCTGGCGGGCTGTATCACCGCCTGGTACGGCAACTGCTCCGCCCTCAACCGTAAGGCTCTCCAGAGGGTAGTGAGGACTGCACAACGCATCACCGGGGGCAAACTACCTGCCCTCCAGGACACCTACACCACCCGTTGTTAGAGGAAGGCCATAAAGATCATCAAGGACATCAACCACCCGAACCACTGCCTGTTCACCCCGCTATCATCCAGAAGGCGAGGTCAGTACAGGTGCATCAAAGCTGGGACCGAGAGACTGAAAAACAGCTTCTATCTCAAGGCCATCAGACTGTTAAACAGCCACCACTAACAGTGAGTGGCTGCTGCCAACACACTGTCATTGACACTGACCCAACTCCAGCCATTTTAATAATGGGAATTGATGGGAATTATGTAAATATATCACTAGCCACTTTAAACAATGCTACCTTGAATAATGTAGGGTAAGTAACATTATATATCTCATATGCATATGTATATACTGTACTCTACATCATCGACTGCATCCTTATGTAACACATGTATCACTAGCCACTTTAACTATGCCACTTTGTTTACTTTGTCTACACACTCATCTCATATGTATATACTGTACTCGATACCATCTACTGTATGCTGCTCTGTACCATCACTCATTCATATATCCTTATGTACATATTCCTTATCCCCTTACACTGTGTATAAGACAGTAGTTTTGGAATTGTTAGTTAGATTACTTGTTGGTTATCACTGCATTGTCGGAACTAGAAGCACAAGCATTTCGCTACACTCGCATTTAACATCTGCTAACCATGTGTATGTGACAAATAAAATTTGATTTGATTTGATTTGATTTGGATTCTATAACTGATTCAAGTATTTTAGCCAGATCCTAATTGGTATGTCAAAATGTATGTTCCTTTTGATGGCATAGAAGTCCCTTCTTGCCTTGTCTCTCAGATCGTTCACAGCTTTGTGGAAGATACCTGTGGCGCTGATGTTTAGGCCACGGAACAAATAGTTTCTTGTGTGCTCTAGTACAACAGTGTCTAGATGGAATTTTTATTTGTGGTCCTGGTGACCGGACCTTTTTTGGAACACTATTTTGGTCTTACTGAGATTGACTGTCAGGGCCCAGGTATTTCAGAATCTGTGCAGAAGATCTAGGTGCTGCTGTAGGCCCTCCTTGGTTGGTGACAGAAGCACCAGATCATCAACAAACATTAGATATTTTACTTCAGATTCTAGTAGGGTGAGGCCGGGTGCTGCAAACTGTTCTAGTGCCCTCGCCAATTCGTTGATATATATGGTGAAGAGGGTGATGCTTAAGCGGGATCCCTGTCTCACCCCATGGCCCTGTGGGAAGAAATGTGTTTGCCAATTCTTACCACACAATTGTTGTTTGTACATGGATCTTCTAATGTCCTATGATTTTCCCCCAACATCACTTTCCATCAATTTGTATAGCAGATCCTCATTCCGAATTGAGTCGGAAGGCTTTTTTGAAATCAACCAAGCATGAGAGGACTTTGCCTTTGTTTTGGTTTGTCTGTTTGTCAATTAGGGTGTGCAGGGGGAATACGTGGTCTTTCGTACAATAATTTGCTAAACATCCAATTTGTTATTTGCTCAGTACATTGTTTTCACTGAGGAAATGTACGAGTCTGCTGTTAATGATAATGCTATAAGAGCACAAGGCGAGACCCAAATGCAGACACAGGAGGCAGATGGTTAGAGTCTTTGTTGTTTATTTTTTATCCAAAAGGAGTAGGCAAGAGAATGGTCATGGACAGGCAAAAGGTCAAAACCAGATTCTGAGTTTAAGAGGTAAAGAGTGGAAGACAGGCTCGATGTCAGGCAGGCAGGTCCAGAGTCCAGAAAAACAGACGGGTCAAAGCCAGGAAGACTAGAAAAAGAGAATAGAAAACAGGAGCACGGGGGAAAAAGACACTGGTTGACTTGGAAACATACAAGACGAACATGCATCGAAACACAGGGATAAATACACTGGGGAAAATAAGCGACACCTGGAGGGGGTGGAGACTGTCACAAGGACAGGTGAAACAGATCAGGGTGTGACAAATGCAGAGGATTTTCCCAAAGTGGCTGTTGACGCACATCCCAACGGTAGTTATTGGGGTCAAATTTGTCTCCCCGATTGGGGTGTTCAGTCTTTGGTTCCAAATACTGGGGAAGGTGCCAGAGCTAAGGATCATGTTAAAGAGTTTAAGTATAGCCAATTGGAATTTGTGGTCTTTATATTTGATCATTTAATTGAGGAGACCATCAACATCACAGGCCTTTTTGGGTTGGATGGTTTCTATTTTGTCTTGTAGTTCATTCAAGGTAATTGGAGAATCCAGTGGGTTCTGTTCGTCTTTAATAGTTGATTCTAAGATTTGTATTTGATCATGTATATGTTTTACTGTTTGTTCTTTTGTGATAGAGCGGAAAAGATTGCAGAAGTGGTTTACCAATACGTCTCCATTTTGGATAGATAATTCATTGTTGTTTTAGTGTTTTCCAATTTTCCCAGAAGTGATTAGAGTCTATGGATTCTTCAATTACATTGGTCCTGATTTCTCACGTGCTGTTCCTTTTCCCATGGTGTTTATGTATTGTTTAGTGATTCATCATAGTGAAGGATTAGACTCAGGGTTTCTGGAGTTTTTGCATTTATCATTGTTGTTCATTTTCTTTGGTTTTCTGTTTGAAATGTTTAGATTTGACAGGGAAGCTGAGAGGTCAAATATACTGCTAAGATTTTCTACTGCCAAGTTTACACCTTCGCTATTACAGTGGAACGTTTTGTCCAGGAAGTTGTCTAAAAGGGATTGAATTTGTTGTTGCCTAATAGTTTTTTGGTAGGTTTCCACACCATATTCCTCCCATCTATAACATTTCTAAATATTACTCAGTTCCTTTGGCTTTGATGCCTCATGATTGAGTATTGCTCAGTTCAAGTAGACTATGATTTTGCTGTGATCAGTGGGCTGATTGTGGTGTCAGTGGGCTGACTGTGAACGCTCTGAGAGTCTCTGGGTTGAGGTCAGTGATAGTAGTCTACAGTACTACTACCAAGAGATGAGCTATAGGTGTACCTACCATAGGAGTCCCCTTGAAGACCACAATTGACCATGTGTATATACCCAGTGTGTGACAGAGCTGTAGGAGTTGTGACCTGCTTATTTGGTTGGTTATATTGTCATAGTTGTGCCTAGGGGGGCAAATGGGGGAGGGAATGCTGTCACCTCTAGGCAGGTGTTTGTCCCCTTGTGTGCTGAGGGTGTCAGGTTCTTGTCCAGGTCTGGCATTTAGGTCGCTACAGGCTACATGTCCCTGGGCCTGGAAATTATTGATTTTCCCCCTCCGGGATGGAGAAGCTGTCTTCAGTATGGGTATTCTAGTGGGGGGATATAGGTAGCACACAGGAGGACATTTTTCTCTGTTGAGATCATTTCCTTTGAATTTCTAGCCAAATGTAAAATGTTCCTGTTCTGATTAATTTAATAGTGAGTTAGGTCTGCGCTATACCAAATTAGCATACCCCCTGAGTCCCTTCCCTGTTTCACACCTGGTAGTTGGGTTGATGGGACTACCAGCTCTCTGTAACCAGTGGGTCTGTCTCCTTTATACCATGTTTCTTGTAGTACGACAATGTCTGTATTTCTTTGATAAAGTCCAGGTTCATGCTCTTTAGGCTAAAGGCAGATTACCTCAGGCCTTGGATATTCCAGGATGAGATAGTGAAGGCTTTGTGTTCCATAAAGTGTCCAATGTTGTGTGGTTTGGCCTCAGGCCAGTAAGTGTGAGCAGAGCCTGCAGAGCATCTGGTACATTCCATGGACTTGGGCTAGTGAAAGAGTGGGGGTTGGCCTGCTCCTGCTCACAGCCTGGGTGTATGTGTGGCTTTCTTTGCGGGAGTGGGAGGCATGGGGTGGACAGGAGGGGCATAGGTCTGATCTCTCGGGATCTAAATGGGGTGTGGGCATGGTTGACTTGGGGGGGTGTTGTTTGGTGGGGGTGTGATCTGGATGTAGGTCCTCTCGGCGTGGGTCCTCTATGTGTAGGTCCGGGGGGGTGGTGGTGTCTATTGATCTGTTGCTCCTGTGTGAAGTGTTGGGGCTGCGGTTGAGAGCGATGTCCTTGCGAAGATGGGCACTGCTGCCTTGTATAGGTGGAACTGGTCGTAAATTCTGTTCAAGTCGAGGGTGGAGTGGTGGACCAGGTAAACATCTGGTTTTCAGGCACAGTCGCAGGAAATTATTGCGTTTGCCAGCTGTGTGGAAGTCTTTTCGTGGTAGCAGGGTGGAGATAACCACTTGTGCGTTGGGGAAAGTGGGAGATGCTTTTTCAATCCCTCCCTTCAGTGCTGTGGCCACCCTTCCCTGCTGTGCTTTCAGGTCGTTTTTGTATATATTTCCCATTTGAGTCCATAAGGAGTAGAATTTGTTTTGTGTATGTCCTCAGTGGGTGTGGGGGTGTTGTCAGGATGCTGACAGGGGGGTTCTCAGAGGGGGCATGGGGTTCTTCATTTGTCTGTCCCGCTGTGATTTTGACGCTATGGTCAGGGTCTGGGATGGACTGTTCTGCTATGATGTCGAGACTTTTGTCAGGAGCTGAAGTGGGCTGTTCTGCTGGCTTCTCTGTAAGGGTGGCCACCTCTCTAGTGGGCTGTTCTGCTGGCTTCTCTGTAAGGGTGGCCACCTCTCTAGTGGGCTGTTCTGCTGGCTTCTCTGTAGGGGTGGCCACCTCTCTAGTGGGCTGTTCTGCTAGCTTCTCTGTAAGGGTGGCCACCTCTCTAGTAGGTTGTTCTGCTGGCTTCTTTGTAGGGGTGGCCACCTCTCTAGTGGGCTGTTCTGCTGGCTTCTCTGTAGGGGTGGCCACCTCTCTAGTGGGTTGTTCTGCTGGCTTCTCTGTAGGGGTGTCCACCTCTCTAGTAGGCTGTTCTGCTGGCTTCTTTGTAGGGGTGGCCACCTCTCTAGTAGGTTGTTCTGTTGGCTTCTCTGTAGGGGTGGCCACCTCTCTAGTGGGTTGTTCTGCTGGCTTCTCTGTAGGGGTGGCCACCTCTCTAGTGGCTGTTCTGCTGGCTTCTCTGTAGGGGTGTCCACCTCTCTAGTAGGCTGTTCTGCTGGCTTCTTTGTAGGGGTGGCCACCTCTCTAGTAGGTTGTTCTGTTGGCTTCTCTGTAGGGGTGGCCACCTCTCTAGTGGGTTGTTCTGCTGGCTTCTCTGTAGGGGTGGCCATCTCTCTAGTGGCTGTTCTGCTGGCTTCTCTGTAGGGGTGGCCACCTCTCTAGTGGGTTGTTCTGCTGGCTTCTCTGTAGGGGTGGCCACCTCTCTAGTGGGCTGTTCTCCTGGCTTCTCTGTAGGGGTGGCAACCTCTCTAGTGGGTTGTTCTGCTGGCTTCTCTGTAGGGGTGGCCATCTCTCTAGTGGCTGTTCTGCTGGCTTCTCTGTAGGGGTGGCCACCTCTCTAGTGGGTTGTTCTGCTGGCTTCTCTGTAGGGGTGGCCACCTCTCTAGTGGGCTGTTCTCCTGGCTTTTCTGTAGGGGTGGCCACCTCTCTAGTGGGCTGTTCTCCTGGCTTTTCTGTAGGGGTGGCCACCTCTCTAGTGGGTTGTTCTGCTGGCTTCTCTGTAGGGGTGGCCATCTCTCTAGTGGGTTGTTCTCCTGGCTTCTCTGTAGGGGTGGCCACCTCTCTAGTGGGTTGTTCTGCTGGCTTCTCTGTAGGGGTGGCAACCTCTCTGGTGGGTTGTTCTGCTGGCTTCTCTGTAGGGGTGGCCACCTCTCTAGTGGGTTGTTCTGCTGGCTTCTCTGTAGGGGTGGCAACCTCTCTGGTGGGTTGTTCTGCTGGCTTCTCTGTAGGGGTGGCCACCTCTCTAGTGGGTTGTTCTGCTGGCTTCTCTGTAGGGGTGGCAACCTCTCTGGTGGGTTGTTCTGCTGGCTTCTCTGTAGGGGTGGCCACCTCTCTAGTGGGCTGTTCTGCTGGCTTCTCTGTAGGGGTGGCAACCTCTCTGGTGGATTGTTCTGCTGGCTTCTCTGTAGGGGTGGCCATCTCTCTAGTGGGCTGTTCTGCTGGCTTCTCTGTAGGGTTGGCCACCTCTCTAGTGGGCTGTTCTGCTGGCTTCTCTGTAGGGTTGGCCACCTCTCTAGTGGGCTGTTCTGCTGGCTTCTCTGTAGGGGTGGCCACCTCTCTAGTGGGCTGTTCTGCTGGCTTCTCTGTAGGGGTGGCAACCTCTCTGGTGGGCTGTTCTGCTGGCTTCTCTGTAGGGGTGGCAATCTCTCTAGTTGGCTTTTCTGTCACACGCCATCCCCCTCACCCTCTCCTCCAGCAGTCTGATCCTCTCCTCTTGTGCGCTGTTCTTCTCCTGCTCTTTCTCCTGTTGATGTTGTCTCATTACAGTCCAGAGTGCAGATATGTCTCTCTCCAGGTCTAGTTAAGGGGGTGTTGTTGTGCTGGACTGTTGTCTGGGTCTGTGCTGACTGGAGTGTGTTCACCTGCTGTTCCAGCTCCACCTGCCTTACTTCCAGCTGGGTGAATTCATCATTCATTTCAATGAGGGAGTAGTACTCTGGACTGGGAGGTTGACTTTCAGCCTGGGGTTGCTCGTCTGTGGGGTTATATAATGAAGAGGTCTGGTCTGACCTACTCGGGGTGGGGGTATCTTTCTCAAGGGAGAGCTTCTCCTGCTGAGCTAATTCTTTGTTTGGTTGAAAGTCCAGCTGAAACAGTTTGGGGTTACCCTGTACCATTACTGTTCCAGACTTATAGAGATCTATATTAGATGACTCTGAGTCCTCATTGTCTAATATCTGGAGTTTCCACCCCTCGTTAACACCCCCCCAGGGGGGTAGTGTGTTAATATTAGAGGTCGACCGATTATGATTTTTCAACGCCGATACCAATTATTGGAGGATCAAAAAAGTCGATACCGATTAATCGGACGATTATATTTATTTATTTGTAAAAATGACAATTACAACAATACTGAATGAACACTTATTTTAATTTAATATAATACATCAATAAAATCATTTTAGCCTCAAGTAAATAATGAAACATGTTCAATTTGGTTTAAATAATTCAAAAACAAAGTGTTGGAGAAGAAAGTAAAAGTGCAATATGTGCTATGTAAGAAAGCTAACGTTTCAGTTCCTTGCTCAGAACATGAGAACATATGAAAGCTGGTGGTTCCTTTTTAACATGAGTCCTCAATATTCCCAGGTAAGAAGTTTAGGTTGTAATTATTATAAGAATTATACGACTATTTCCCTCTATACCATGACTATTGGGGTGGCAGGGTAGCGTAGTGGTTAGAGCGTTGGACTAGTAACTGGAAGGTTGCAAGTTCAAATCCCCGAGCTGACTTGATACAAATCTGTCGTTCTGCCCCTGAGCAGGCAGTTAACCCACTGTTCCTAGGCTGACATTGAAAATAAGAATTTGTTCTTAACCTGTTGCGACGAGCAATCCCGTATCCGGGAGTGTAATAATAGCCTCAAGCTCATTACCATAACGCAACGTTAACTATTAATGAAAATCGCAAATGAAATGAAATAAATATATTGGCTCACAAGCTTAGCCTTTTGTTAACAACACTGTCATCTCAGATTTTCAAAAAATGCTTTTCAACCATAGCTACACAAGCATTTGTGTAAGAGTATTGATAGCTAGCATAGCATTAAGCCTAGCATTCAACAGGCAACATTTTCACAAAAACAAGAAAAGCATTCAAATAAAATCATTTACCTTTGAAGAACTTCGGATGTTTTCAATGAGGAGACTCTCAGTTAGATAGAAAATGTTCAGTTTTTCCAAAAAGATTATTTGTGTAGGAGAAATCGCGTAATCTAACTAACAATTCTAAACTCTGTCTCCGTTTTGTTCATCACGTTTGGCTAAGGTCACATAAAAAAAACGAAAATTCAGTCATTACAACGCTAAAACTTTTTCCAAATTAACTCCATAATATCGACAGAAACATGGCAAACGTTGTTTAGAATCAAATCAAATCAAATCAAATGTATTTGTCACATACACATGGTTAGCAGATGTTAATGCGTTTTTCAGTCTCTCGGTCCCAGCTTTGAGTGTGAGCGAAAATGCTTGTGCTTCTAGTTCCGACAGTGCAGTAATAACCACTGACACCACACTGAGGGCGGAGGGCCCTCACCTCCTCCCTGTAGAAGCTGTCTCGAATTTCTTCAGCCTTGTTTGGTAATCAAGCCTACCACTGTTGTTCCCTCTGCTGTTTCCTGAAGTCCACAATCACTTGATGATTGAGTTGGAGGCGTGCGTGGCATCGCAGTCGTGGGTGAACAGGGAGTACAGGAGAGGGCTCAGAACGCACCCTTGTGGGGCCCCAGTGTTGAGGGAATCAATCCTCAAGGTGTTTTTCATATCTATTCGATGATAAGTCACTCGTGGCAGTTTGGTTTCTCCTCTGTTCAAAATGGAAAAATACACGCACCTGGAGATTACGCAATAGTTTTGACGGAGGACACCGAGCGGACACCTGGTAAATGTAGTCTCTTATGGTCAATTTTCCAATGATATGCCTACAAATACGTCACAATGCTGCAAACACCTTGGGGAAATGACAAAGTGTAGGCTCAGTCCTTGCGCATTCACAGCCATATAAGGAGACATTGGAACACAGCGCCTCAAAAATCTGGCTCACTTCCTGTATGAAATGTCATCTTGGTTTCGCCTGTAGCATTAGTTCTGTGGCACTCACAGACTATATATTTGCAGTTTTGGAAACGTCAGTGTTTTCTTTCCAAAGCTGTCAATTATATGCATAGTCGAGCATCTTTTCGTGACAAAATATCTTGTTTAAAATGGGAACGTTTTTCATCCAAAAATGAAATACTGCCCCCAGAGGTTCAAGAGGTTAACTGACTTGCCTAGTTAAATAAAGGTAAAATAAAAATTGGATGTTCTTATGGTCACTTTAGTATTGCCAGTGTAACAAACACGCTCCTCCCTGGGCTTGAACCAGCAACTAAATGACAACAGCGTTACCCATGGGAAACAACCACCCCAAGGCTCAGAGCGAGTGACGTTTGAAACGCTATTATCACATGCTAACTAGCCAGCCATTTCACTTCGGTTACACCAGCCTCATCTCGGGAGTTGATAGGCTTGAAGTCATAAACAGCGCAATGCTTGACGCACAACGAAGAGCTGCTGGCAAAACGCACGAAAGTGCTGTTTGAAAGAATGTTTACGTGCCTGCTTCTGCCTACCACCGCTCAGTCAGATACTTAGATACTTGTATGCTCAGTAAGATTATATGCAACGCAGGACACGCTAGATAATATCTAGTAATATCATCAACCATGTGTAGTTAACTAGTGATTATGATTGATTGTTTTTTATAAGATAAGTTTAATGCTAGCAAGCAACTTACCTTGGCTTACTGCATTCGCGTAACAGGCAGTCTCCTTGTGGAATGCAACGAGAGAGGCAGGTCGTTATTGCGTTGGACTAGTTAACTGTAAGGTTGCAAGATTGGATCCCCCGAGCTGACAAGGTGAAAATCTGTCGTTCTGCCCCTGAACGAGGCAGTTAACCCACCGTTTCTAGGCCGTCATTGAAAGTAAGAATGTGTTCTTAACTGACTTGCCTAGTTAAGTAAATACAGATTTCCGATTGTTATGAAAACTTGAAATCGGCCCTAATTAATCGGCCATTCCGATTAATCGGTCGACCTCTAGTTAATATAGCACGCCAGGGGATGCCAGGGGATTATCTGTGTGGAAGATTAATAATAGTCAGCAAAAATTGTCTCTTGATTTTCCATAAGGAGCTTCATTTTAAACTACACTGCTCAAAATAAAGGGAACACTAAAATAACACATCCTAGATCTGAATGAATTAAATATTTTACTTTTTTCTTTACATAGTTGAATGTGCTGACAACAAAATCACACAAATTATCAATGGAAATCAAATTTATTAACCCATGGAGGTCTGGATTTGGAGTCACACTCAAAATTAAAGTGGAAAACCACACTACAGGCTGATCCAACTTTGATGTAATGTCCTTAAAACAAGTCAAAATGAGGCTCACTAGTGTGTGTGGCCTCCACGTGCCTGTATGACCTCCCTACAATGCCTGGGCATGCTCCTGATGATGTGGCGGATGGTCTCCTGAGGGATCTCCTCCCAGACCTGGACTAAAGCATCCGCCAACTCCTGGACAGTCTGTGGTGCAACGTGGTGTTGGTGGATGGAGCGAGACATGATGTCCCAGATGTGCTCAATTGGATTCAGGTCTGGGGAACGGGCGGGCCAGTCCATAGCATCAATGCCTTCCTCTTGCAGGAACTGCCGACACACTCCAGCCACATGAGGTCTAGTATTGTCTTGCATTAGGAGGAACCCAGGGCCAACCGCACCAGCATATGGTCTCACAAGGGGTCTGAGGATCTCATCTCGGTACCTAATGGCAGTCAGGCTATCTCTGGCGAGCACATGGAGGGCTGTGCGGCCCCCAAAAGAAATGCCACCCCACACCATGACTGACCCACCACCAAACCGGTCATGCTGGAGGATGTTGCAGGCAGCAGAACGTTCTCTACGGCGTCTCCAGACTGTCACGTCTGTCACATGTGCTCAGTGTGAATCTGCTTTCATCTGTGAAGTGCACAGGGTGCCAGTGGCGAATTTGCCAATCTTGGTGTTCTCTGGCAAATGAAAAACGTCCTGCACGGTGTTGGGCTGTAAGCACAACCCCCACCTGTGGACGTCGGGCCCTCATACCACCCTCATGGAGTCTGTTTCTGACCGTTTGAGCAGACACATGCACATTTGTGGCCTGCTGGAGGTCATTTTGCAGGGCTCTGGCATTGCTCCTCCTGCTCCTCCTTGCACAAAGGCGGAGGTAGCGGTCCTGCTGCTACAGCCTCCTCCACGTCTCCTGATGTACTGGCCTGTCTCCTGGTAGCGCCTCCATGCTCTGGACACTACGTTGACAGACACAGCAAACCTTCTTGCCACAGCTCGCAGTGATGTGCCATCCTGGATGAGCTGCACTACCTGAGCCACTTGTGTAGGTTGTAGACTCCGTCTCATGCTACCACTAGAGTGAAAGCACCGCCAGCATTCAAAAGTGACCAAAACATCAACCAGGGTGTGGTCACCACCTACAGAACCACCCCTTTATTGGGGGTGTCTTGCTCATTGCCTATAATTTCCACCTGTTGTCTATTCCATTTGCACAACAGCATTTGAAATGTATTGTCAATCAGTGTTGCTTCCTAAGTGGACAGTTTGATTTCACAGAAGTGTGATTTGACTTGGAGTTACATTGTGTTGTTTTAATTGTTCACTTTATTTTTTTGAGCAGTGTATTTTCTTGCCTTGTCATTTATTACATACAAAGGGTATTTTAATTACCTCTGAACAGCGGGAAGCAGCTCTGAATTTGGTTGGTGTAGCTTGTTTGATTCTCCTGCCATTGCTGGGCTAAAGGACTTTGGCAACATTCACACTTGACACGTCAGTGCTAATTGAATCTCTTGTCCAAGCAGCTTGGTAGTCTAACTTAACATTCAGTCCTTATAAAGTCAAATATATCATTGTAATGTATTTTTCTTCTTGGCTTTTGAATATGAAATATAGTTTCAGACTAAACATTACTCACTCATTTCCAGGTTGGATGGTGTTCTCAGTTTGTTTGTTTGCCAGAGCATTTGATGTATAGCTTGGGCTTTCCATTTAATTCCGTCCAAAATCAGGTTGTAGGGTTTGAGTGAAGGTTATGTTGTGGAGGGTAGCATCCTGTATATGTCTCTGCCACAATATCCAAGTTTATCTAACTAAATATTATTTTCAGAACATACTGAAAAATGCAGGAGCTCATGATCTCTCTCTCAATTATCTCTCCATTTTCTCTATTTTACATAGTTGGTTAATTAAGGGCTTGTAAGTAAGCATTTCACTGTAAGGTCTAGACTTGTAGTATTCGGCTCATGTGACAAATAACATTTTGATTCGATTATTTCTCTCGGTCTCTCTGTGTGGGTGTCTCTCTCTCATATGCCTGTGTGAGGGCCAAGTGGTCCCTGAGTGAAAAGCAAGTCTCTGGCGACACATACAGAAAGAGACACACACACACACACACGTGAGCTTGAAAACACTAATCCAAACACACACACATGCGTGCATGCTCGCCTGTCTGTGCTTCGATGAGTTTTCAAGCTCGCATGTGTGTCTGTATGTGTGTGGTATGTGTCGCCAGGGACTCTTCACTTTCACTCAGGGACCACTTGGCCCTCACACAGGCATGACTGTGGCCTTGTGTGTCCAGGATCCAATATAAGAACTTGGGAATTCCAGCGAGGAAGTTTTTCCTGTAAATGTCCTCCTCCAGGTGAGAGTCATCAATCCCGCTCTAGCCTCATCCCGCCCGGAACCACGGATCACGGCCAGTCAAAACACTGGAGTGTTTGGTTTCCACCGTTGTGCCCGGTTTTACACCAGTGGCAAAAGAGTGAAGGAGAGAGAGACTGTGTGTGTGTGTGTGTGCATGGCTGGATGCCAGTGGAAACCTGAGAGAGACATGAATAGAAAACCTTGTATCCACTGTTAATTCTCTGGGAAGCATAAGAAAATAGAAGGACAGCCTCTGCCCTCAACTGAACAAAACTCCAACCTTTCATCTCGAATAAAGATAATTGTGTCAAAATGTCCATCCTTGAAACGTGTGAGTCTCTCACACATCTTCTCTTAGCACGTTGGGCTACTTACTGTACTCTACTTTCAATGAGAGCTCCCATCTGTATATTTCCCTGCTCCGCTTCTTTCGTTTCTTCTCAGCTACACAGAAACACAGTTCATTAATCATCACCTGTGACTCTGTCAGTCTCTCGTTTCATTCCGCTTTTTGATCCCAGCGGTTTGACAGCTCCCTCTCACTGGCGTTTGATATGCCAGAGGAGAAAGACCGTAGGCTGGGGTGCATGGGGGGCGCAATTGGCTGTGAGCGGATCCAGAGCGATTCCTTTCTTTTTGGGGGAGGATCCCCTGACAGTGGTTTTGTGTGTGTGTATCCAAGGTTTTGGACCCCCTCCAGGAGCATGGGATATTTTTAATTTTGCATCCATTCTACATCAGGCCGCAAGAATGTCACCCCCCCCAAGATTTTGTCCTCCTTCTCTCCTTTCTCCCACTCATCCCTCTCTCTTTTCTCCCACTCATCCCTCTCTCTTTTCTCCCACTCATCCCTCTCTCTTTTCTCCCCCTCTCCTTTCTCCCACTCATCCCTCTCTCCTTTCTCCCACTCATCCCTCTCTCCTGCTTCCCATTAAGTTTTATTTGAAATGCAGATTTATATTGACTCATCAGAAACACATGTTGGGCCAAGACACACAGGCATGCATGATTGTATGTATGCACGCGCGCACATGCTGAAAGCCGATCCACGAGGTTCCCAAGGTGCGTTAGACCGGGAGCGCTCCGGAAATACCTGGAAGTTACCCAGGATGCATGTTGTTTTATCTTGCCTCTCTGAGGTCGCCAGAGTTCAACCTACCTTCAGAGGCATACCTCTTTGATTGGTCTGGATCAGAACCAGGGAATTTTCTGCCCTCAGGCAGTGCGCTGGGCTCAGGCAGATCCAAGGTTGTATTCGTTAGTGCACACTGTAGCAAAACATTTTCCAACGGAAAACAGAGAACAAGTGGTTCCTATTAGACAAGTTCAGGTTGTCTCTCCCAGCTTCAGTCTGTTTTTCCCCCGTTGGTGCCTATAGAACCAGGTTGGCTCCATCTAGCTACGACCCCTGCTGATCAAGCAGAGGCCTGCTCTAGCATCCCAACCCAGCTTTTGTTTACCAGCTTTGTTAATTGAACGTTTCATGGCTGTACTGTCGTGTTTGTGTGGTCAATTTGGACCTGCAACAAAGGGAATTTTCCACAGGGTAAACAAACATCCCGGTCGGTGCCCCGGTAACGTGAAGGCCCCACTGTTGCTGCTTTTGGGGATGTTTTTTTTTTTTGTGCAACAGGAAGTTTCACCCTCTATTGATGCCCTTGGGAAACCAAAAGGTGTTGCTCATACAACTCAACACCTTGAGGTCTCATTTAGCTGTCTGACATACAGAGCCTGCAGAAAGTATTCACACCCCTTTACCTTTTACACATGTTGTGTTACAGCCTGCATTTAAATTGGATTAAATAGTGATTTAAAAAATATATATTTCGTACTGGCCTACACAAGACGTTGAATATCATCACTGTATATAGACCTTTTTTCCACTGTATTAATGATTGTATGTTTGTTCATTCCATGTGCAACTCTGTATGTGTCGAACTGCTGTGCTTTATCTTGGCCAGGTTGCAGTTGTAAATGAGAACTAGTTCTCAACTAACCTACCTGGTTAAATAAAGGTGAGGGGAAAAAACTGACCTACACACAATATCCCATAATGTCAGTGGAATTGTTTTGTAAAAAAAAAAAATTGAAAAGTTTAAATGTCTTGAGTCAATAAGTATTCAACCCCTTTGTTATGACAAGCCTAAAAAAGTTCAGTAAAACTTTGCTTAACGATTCATAAAATAAGTTGCATGGACTCACCGATGGGTATTAATAATATTAAAATAAGAAGACATTGAATATCCCTTTGAGCATGGTGAAGATATTAATTAGGCGTTGGATGCTGTATAAATACACACAGTCACTACAACGATACAGGCATCCTTCCTAACTCAGATTCTGGAAAGGAAGGAGATTTAAAACAGTTACAGAGTTTAATGGCTGTATTCTGAGGATGGATCAACAACATTGTAGTTACTCCACTAACCTAAATGACAGTGAGAAGGAAGCATGTACAGAATAAAAATATTCCAAAACATGCATCATGTTTGCAAAACGGCACTTAAGTAAAACTGCAACAAAACAAAAAAACTTTTTGGCCAGAATACAAAGCTTTATGTTTGGGGCAAATCCAACACATCACTGAGTACCACTCTTCATATTGCCAAGCATTGTGGTGGCTGCATCATGTTATAGGCATGCGTGTCATCGGCAGGGAGTCTTTTAGGATAAAAACAAATGGAATCGAGCAGACAATCTTAAAGGAACACCTGGTTTCGTCTGCTTTCCAACAGACACTGGGAGGCAAATTCACCTTTCAGCAGGACAAATTCACCTTTCAGCAGGACAAATTCACCTTTCAGCAGGACAACAACCTAAAACACAAGGTCAAATATATACTGGAGTTCCTTACCAAGACGACATTGAATGTTCCTGAGTGGCGTTGTTAGTTTTGACTTAAATCTTCTTGAGAATCTATGGCCAAACTTAAATGACTGTCTACCAACGATCAACAATCAACTTGACAGAGCTTGAATAATTAAACAAAAATAACAATGGGCAAATATTGTACAATCCAGGTGTGCAAAGCTTTTAAAGACCGAAAAAGACATCGCTTTAATTGCAGCCAAAGGTTCTTCTACAAAGTATTGACTCGGGTGTGAATACTTATATAAATTATATATTGAATAGATTTTGAATTCAAGTTGTAACAACAAAATGTGGAATAAGGCACTGTACCAGAGAAAAAGACTTACGTTTGGATTATTTGCGTAGAAGTATTTTATTTTAAGTGTCTTCACCTGACCCTGTGTTGACAGCACCAAGGACTGAGTGGGAGAACATTTGAGGGATCAAAAGGGTTGAGCGTGGGGCTCACATTTGTCATAGAACCATCACCAAGGTCACGGGGAGGTTATGGGAAGGGTTCACTGCCTAGATCCTCCATCTGTGCATGGGGGTTTGCATGCATGTGTGGCCTAGCGGTTAGAGCTTTCGGCCAGTAACCAAAAGGTTGCTGGTTTGAATACCCGAGCCGACAAGGTGAAATATCAGTCGATATGCCCTTGAGCAAAGCATGTAACCCTAATTTACTCCAGTGGCGCTGTACTACTATGGCTGACCCTGTATAACAACACATTTCACTGCACTTATCTGTAAAACAACACATTTCACTGCACATATCTGTGAAACAACACATTTCACTGCACCTATCTGTAAAACAACACATTTCACTGCACCTATCTGTAAAACAACACATTTCACTGCACCTATCTGTAAAACAACACATTTCAATGCACCTATCTGTAAAACAACACATTTCACTGCACCTATCTGTAAAACAACACATTTCACTGCACATATCTGTGAAACAACACATTTCACTGCACCTATCTGTAAAACAACACATTTCACTGCACCTATCTGTAAAACAACACATTTCACTGCACCTATCTGTAAAACAACACATTTCACTGCACCTATCTGTAAAACAACACATTTCACTGCACCTATCTGTAAAACAACACATTTCACTGCACATATCTGTGAAACAACACATTTCACTGCACCTATCTGTAAAACAACACATTTCACTGCACCTATCTGTAAAACAACACATTTCACTGCACCTATCTGTAAAACAACACATTTCACTGCACCTATCTGTAAAACAACACATTTCACTGCACCTATCTGTAAAACAACACATTTCACTGCACCTATCTGTAAAACAACACATTTCACTGCACATATCTGTGAAATAACACATTTCACTGCACCTATCTGTAAAACAACACATTTCACTGCACCTATCTGTAAAACAACACATTTTACTGCACCTATCTGTAAAACAACACATTTCAATGCACCTATCTGTAAAACAACACATTTCACTGCATCTATCTGTAAAACAACACATTTCACTGCACCTATCTGTAAAACAACATTTTTCACTGCACCTATCTGTAAAACAACACATTTCACTGCACCTATCTGTAAAACAACACATTTCACTGCACCTATCTGTAAAACAACACATTTCACTGCACATATCTGTGAAACAACACATTTCACTGCACCTATCTGTAAAACAACACATTTCACTGCACCTATCTGTAAAACAACACATTTCACTGCACCTATCTGTAAAACAACACATTTCACTGCACATATCTGTGAAACAACACATTTCACTGCACATATCTGTAAAACTACACATTTCACTGCACCTATCTGTAAAACAACACATTTCACTGCACATATCTGTGAAACAACACATTTCACTGCACCTATCTGTAAAACAACACATTTCACTGCACATATCTGTGAAACAACACATTTCACTGCACCTATCTGTAAAACAACACATTTCACTGCACATATCTGTGAAATAACACATTTCACTGCACCTATCTGTAAAACAACACATTTCACTGCACCTATCTGTAAAACAACACATTTCACTGCACATATCTGTGAAACAACACATTTCACTGCACCTATCTGTAAAACAACACATTTCACTGCACATATCTGTGAAATAACACATTTCACTGCACCTATCTGTAAAACAACACATTTCACTGCACCTATCTGTAAAACAACACATTTTACTGCACCTATCTGTAAAACAACACATTTCAATGCACCTATCTGTAAAACAACACATTTCACTGCATCTATCTGTAAAACAACACATTTCACTGCACCTATCTGTAAAACAACATTTTTCACTGCACCTATCTGTAAAACAACACATTTCACTGCACCTATCTGTAAAACAACATTTTTCACTGCACCTATCTGTAAAACAGCACATTTTACTGCACCTATCTGTAAAACAACACATTTCACTGCACCTATCTGTAAAACAACACATTTCACTGCACCTATCTGTAAAACAACACATTTCACTGCATCTATCTGTAAAACAACACATTTCACTGCACCTATTCAGTGGATGTGATGACAAAACATTTTTTTTTTTCTTGTCTTGTTATAAGGGTCTACCTGAGGAGAGTCTGTTTCTGTTGTCACGGTAAATTCCTGAAGAGTTCCCACGGTGTCAGAACTGGCTCTGTGGCCCCCTTTCATAGCACCTAGGTCGCCCCCTGCCCTGCCTTTCTGAAATGAAAAGCCTTTCTGTCCTTGTCTTCTGTGAGGGTACACAGTGTCGGTGATGTACCTTAGAGAAGCACTCTCATATAAACTAACAACGGACATTTTTGGGAGGCATGTTTTGTTTTTGCAGTAGTGTGGATGTAGATCATGTAAGACATTTTAAACGTCTTTAATAATGTTTCCATATTTTCCATGACTCATATGTATATACTGTATTCTATACCATCTATATTATACTTGTATTTAATGATCTGTTTCGGTTGTGCTTTTTGTTTCTTTGTTTGACCTTGTTCAGTGTAAATAAATAATATGAACAAGTACCACGCTGTGCTTTGGTCCTCCCTTTCTTCCACAGACGACCGTGCCAGTAACACTGTCGAGGGGTCTAAGACTCCAGCAGTATTCTTTTCAATATGAAGATGTTTTAAACCGTGTTTTTTTCCCCAAATGTGTTTATAGCAGTGTTCTCTTTTTTGAAATTTATGTTTTTAATGTATTTAACAGTTCACCTGCCCAGGGTGGTATGCCCAGGGTTCACCTGCCCAGGGTGGTATGCCCAGGGTGGTATGCCCAGGGTTCACCTGCCCAGGGTGGTATGCCCAGGGTGGTATGCCCAGGGTTCACCTGCCCAGGGTGGTATGCCTATACATCCCCAATATGTTCTCTTTGTAAGGATTTCTCACGTGTCATAAATTGGAAGTTTATTTTAAAAATATATACCGTTTTCTTTGGCATTCGGTTGAGAATGACCTTAAATTACCTCCAGCAAAATTAGGATTCGTACTTTGGTTAATCTGGGCTGCTTTTTCACACATCACAATGTATGACCATTGTATGTCGCACTGTAGGACCATAATTCCTGTCGCACCATAGTACCATTATTCATGTCGCAACTGATGACCAATTTTTCCATGATGGCCAGTCGATGAGGGATTTCATTATCCTAGATCAAATAAAATAGGAGATGATCTGTACTAGATTTTCTATTGTTTCTGGGCATGGGAACAAAATGAATGGGGTGGTAATTGGAGGGAGTCAGGGGTGCTAAGTAATGTGTTTTTATGCTGGAGACTTGGTAATTTTTCTGCCTACACACTCAACAAAGAAGATGGCACTTCAGGGTGTTGAAAGGGGGAGGAGCACTCTGACAAATGAATCTCCCATCTCTGTCTTGCTCTCTTTGTCTTACAGAGGGTAATGCTCTCTCTATCTCCCCCTCTCTCTCATGTGTACTTTCCCTATCCCTCCTTCTCTTTGTCTTACAGAGGGTAATGCTCTCTCTATCTCCCTCTCTCTCATGTGTACTTTCCCTATCCCTCCTCTTTGTCTTACAGAGGGTAATGCTCTCTCTATCTCCCTCTCTCTCATGTGTACTTTCCCTATCCCTCCTTCTCTTTGTCTTACAGAGGGTAATGCTCTCTCTATCTCCCTCTCTCTCATGTGTACTTTCCCTATCCCTCCTCTTTGTCTTACAGAGGGTAATGCTCTCTCTATCTCCCTCTCTCTCATGTGTACTTTCCCTATCCCTCCTTCTCTTTGTCTTACAGAGGGTAATGCTCTCTCTATCTCCCTCTCTCTCATGTGTACTTTCCCTATCCCTCCTCTTTGTCTTACAGAGGGTAATGCTCTCTCTATCTCCCCCTCTCTCTCATGTGTACTATCCCTCCCTCCTTCCCACCATCCATTCCTCCCCTCCACCCTTCCCCTCTTTCTGACATGTGCTCTACCTCCCTCTCTCTTTCTCTCTCCCTCCTTCTCCTTGTCCCTTTATCAGTCCATGCTGTAATGTATAGATGATGTCATTGTAGAGGTTGCACTCATTGCTTAACGTTGTTTGCTTGGCGGTTGACATGGTTTATATCTCAAATGGCACCCTATTCCCTATATAGTGCACTACTATTGAGTATGGCCCATAGGCCATTTGGGAGGCAACCATTGTTATAAATGTAGACAGCAGTTTTTATTAAGAGTAGACACTGTGGGAGATGTTCAGGTGTTGATGATGTCATCTTTGTCTCCTTCTGTCTCACTTCTTTGTCTCGTTATTTCTCTCTCAATTCAATTTCCATTTAAGGGATTTATTGGCATGGGAAACAGATGTTTGCCAAAGCAAGTGAACTAGACAATAAGCAAAAGTGAAAATAAACAATTAAAATGTACTGTTAACATTACACTCACAAAAGTTCCAAAATAATAAAGACATTTACAAATGTCATATTATATGCAAATAGAAACTGTACAAAAGGGAAAATAAATATACATAAATATGGGCTGTGTTTACCTTGGTGTTCGTTCTTCACTGGTTGCCCTTTTCTTGTGGCTACAGGTCACACATCTTGCTGCTGTGATGGCACACTGTGGAATTTCACCCAGTAGATATGGGAGTTTATCAAAATCGGGTTTGTTTTTGAATTCTATGTGGATCTGTGTAATCTGAGGGAAATATGTGTCACTAATATGGTCAGCCATTTGGCAGGAAGTTAGGAAGTCCAGCTCAGTTTCCACCTCATTTTGTGGACAGTGTACACAAAATCTAAGGAAGTCTCAAGGTTTTGCTCGCCTGAGGTAGAATATCTCAACATAAGCTATAGACCACACTATTTACCAAGAGAGTTTCCATCTACATTTTTCATAGCTGTCTATATACCACCACACACCGATGTTGGCACTAAGACCAACTCAATGAGCTGTATACCACCATAAGCAAACAGGAAAACGCTCATCCAGAGGTGGCACTCCTTGTGGCTGAGGACTTTAACTTCTTGCGTCGAGCCATCCCGGATCCGGTATCGTGACTACAGCCTCAAGCTCATTACCATAACGCAACGTTAACTATTCATGAAAATCAGAAATTAAATTAAATAAATCTATTTGCTCTCAAGCTTAGCCTTTTGTTAACAACACTGTCATCTCAGATTTTCAAAATATGCTTCTCAACCTTTGCAAAACAAGAATTTGTGTAACAGTATTGATGGCTAACGTACCATTTAGCGTTAGCATTCAGCATGCAACATTTTCCACAAAAACCATAAAAGCATGAAAATAAAATAATTTACCTTTGAAGAACTTCAGATATTTTCAATGAGGAGACTCAGATAGCACATGTTCAGTTTTTCCTGAAAGATTATTTGTTTAGGACAAATCGCTCAGTTTTCTGCGTCACGTTTAGCTACGGAAAAAAACCTGTATCCAGGATTGTGTAAATCTATGCGCAAGCTCATTAGCATAACACAACGTTAACTATTCATGAAAATCGCAAATGAAATGAAATTAATCTATTTGCTCTCAAGCTTAGCCTTTTGTTAAACAACACTGTCATCTCAGATTTTCAAAATATGCTTCTCAACCATTGCAAAACAAGCATTTGTGTAACAGTATTGATGGCTAACGTACCATTTAGCGTTAGCATTCAGCATGCAACATTTTCCACAAAAACCATAAAAGCATTCAAATAAAATCATTTACCTTTGAAGAACTTCAGATGTTTTCAATGAGGAGACTCTGTTAGATAGCAAATGTTCCATTTTTACAAAAAATATTATTTGTGTCGACTAATCGCTCCATTTTGTTCATCACGTTTGGGTGAGGAAAAAAAAAAAAAAATACGTCATTAAAACGCAAACTTTTTTCCAAATTAACTCCATAATATCGACAGAAACATGGCAAACCGATGTTTAGAATCAATCCTCAAGGTGTTTTTCACATATCTATCGACGATAACTGCCACGATGGATTTTTACTTTCTCGTCTGAAGAAATGGAACGCGCATGGACCTACAGATTACGCACACAGGACACCGGGTGGGACACCAGGTAAATGTAGTCTCTTATTGTCAATCTTCCAATGATATGCCTACAAACACGTCACAATGCTGCAGACACCTCGGGGAATAGACAGAAAGCGCGGGCTCATTCCTGGCGCATTCACAGCCATATAAGGAGACATTGGAACACAGCGCCTTCAGAATCTGGGGCATTTCCTGTATGAAACTTCATCTTGGTTTCGCCTGTTGCATTAGTTCTGGGGCACTCACAAATAATATCTTTGCAGTTTTGGAGACGTCAGAGTTTTGTCTTTCCAAGGCTGTCAATTCCATGCATAGTCAAAATATTGCGCTTAAAACAGGCATGTCTTTTTATCCAATAATGACACAGCCCCCCCATAGGTTCAAGAGGTTAATGCAGGGAAACTCATCCGTTTTACCTAATTTCTACCAGCATGTTAAATGTGAAACCAGAGGGAAAAAAACTCTACACCACCTTTACTCCACACACAGAGTCACGTATAAAGCTCTGCCTCACCCTCCATTTGGCAAATCTGATCATAATTCTCTCTACCAGCAAAAACTTAAACAGGAAGCACCAGTGACTCAGTCAGATGAAGCAGATCCTAAGCTACAGGACTGTTTTGCTAGCACAGACTGGAATATGTTCCGAGATTCTTCCGATGGCTTCATTATTAAGTGCATCGATGACGTTGTCCCCACAGTGACTGTACGTACATACCCCAACCAGAAGCCATGGATTACAGGCAACATCCACACTGAGCTAAAGGATAGAGCTGCCACTTTCAAGGCGCGGGACTTTAACCCGGAAGCTTGTAAGAAATCCCGTTACGACCTCCGACAAACCATCAAACAAGCAAAGCGTCAATACAGGACTAAGACTGAATAGTATTACACCGGCTCCGACGCATGTCGGATGTGGCAGGGCTTGCAAACTATTACAGACTACAAAGGGAAGCACAGCCGTGGCACAAGCCTACCAGACGAGCTAAATTACTTATTTGCTTGCTTCGTTGCAAGTAACATTGAAGCATACATGGGAGCATCAGCTGTTCCGGACGACTGTGTATCAGGATCTCCGTAGCTCATGTAAGACCTTTAAACAGGTCAACATTCACAAGGCTGCAGGGCCAGACGGTTTACCAGGACGTGTACGCAGAGCATACGCTGACCAACTGACAAGTGTCTTCACTGACATTTTCAACCTCTCCCTGTCCGAGTCTGTAATACCAACATGTTTTAAGCAGAACACCCTAGTCCCTGTGCCCAAGAACACTAAGGTAACCTACCAAAATGACTACCGACCCATAGCGCTCACATCTGTAGCCATGAAGTGCTTTGAAAGGCTGGTCATGGCTCACATCAACACCATTATCCCAGAAACCATAGACCCACTCCAATTTGCATACTGCCCCAACAGATCCACAGATGATGCAATCTCTATTGCACTCCACACTGCCACTCAATGTTAGTGATGGCTGTTAAACAGTCTGATGGCCTTGAGATAGAAGCTGTTTTTTTTGTCTCTCGGTCTCAGCATTGATGCACCTGTACTGACCTCGCCTTCTGGTGATAGTGGGGTGAACAGGCAGTGGCTCGGGTGGTTGTTGTCCTTGATAATCTTTTTGGCCTTCCTGTGACATCGGGTGGTGTAGGTGTCCTGGAGGGCAGGTAGTTTGCCCCCAGTGATGCGTTGTGCAGCCCTCACTACCCTCTGGAGAGCCTTACGGTTGTGGGCGGAGCAGTTGCCGTACCAGGCGGTGATACAGCCCAACAGGATGCTCTCGATTGTGCATCTGTAAAGGTCTGTGAGTGTTTTTGGTGAAAGGCCAAATTTCTTCCGCCTCCTGAGGTGGAAGAGGAGCTGTTGCGCCTTCTTCATCACGCTGTCTGTGTGGGTGGACCATTTCAGTGTGTCCGTGATGTGTACGCTGAAGAACATAAAACTTTCCACATTCTCCACTACTGTCCCGCCGATGTGGATAGGGAGGGGCTCCCTCTGCTGTTCCTGAAGTCCATGATCATCTCCTTTGTTTTGTTGACGTGCGCGTTCAGTTCTCTCCTGTACTCCTTGTTCATGGCCAGGCACAACTCCAACACCATCATCAAGTTTGCAGATGACACAACAGTGGTAGGCCTGATCACCAACAACGATGAGACAGCCTATAGGGAGGAGGTCAGAGCCCAGCTAGTAATGAGGAATCGGCCCAGAAGCGGCCCTCTTCTGGGGGGCCGGAACTGATTGAATCGGACCGGAATCGGGTGTCAGACTCGGCCCGGAATCAAAATGAATGACTGGCCAGAATCGGCCCAAGTACATCGGGCCTCTTCTGTCTACCGGAATTCAGCCCCATAAGTGGCCCGATGCAAATTTAAATAAATGTATACAAAATGACTCTATTTAGTCATTTAAATTATTACTATTATACATTTTATACAAATTATACACATCCACAAAAAACATTTTGTCTTGGAGGAAACACCATACATCTGGTGACCATGTCAGCGCGCATGCGCCTATCCCGCCAGAGGAGTCGCTACAGCGCGATTGGACAAGGACATCCCGGCCAGCCAAACCCTAAATTGTTCCCTGTAGTCCATGATCAGCTCCTTGGTCTTACTGACATTGAGGGACAGGCTGTTGCGGTTCTGGCTGTCTCATCATTGCCGATGATCATGCCTACCAACTTCGTGTCGTCAGCAAACTTGATAACGGTGTTGGAGTCGTGCGGGGCCATGCAGTCATGGGTGAACAGAGATTACAGGAGGGGACTAAGCACACACCCCTGAGGGGCCCCCGTGTTGAGGGTCAGCATGGTGGAGGCAATGTTGCCTACCCTCACCACCTAGGGCCAGACTGTCATGAAGTCCAGTATCCAGTATTGCAGAGGGAGGTGTTCAGTCCAAGGTTCCTAAACTTGGTGATGAGCTTGGAAGGAACTATGGTGTTGAATGCTGAGCTGTAGTCAATTAACAATATTCTCACATAGGTATTCCCCTTATTTAAGTGGGTGAGGGAAGTGTGGAGAGCAATTGAGATTGCGTCGTCTATGGATCTGTTGGGGCGGTATGTAAATTGGAGTGGGTCTAGGGTGTCTGGGATGGTGGAGTTAATCTGTGCCATAACCAGCCTTTCAAAGCACTTCATGATTACAGAAGTGAGTGCTACAGGGTGGTAGTCATTGTGCCATGAAGCCATAGAGTTCTTGGGAACAGGAATGATGGTGGTCATCTTAAAACAGGGGGATTACAGACTGGGACAGGGAGAGGTTGAAAATGACTGAATATGCCCGCCAGCTGTTATGTGCATGCTCTGGGAACACCCTCGGAATACCGTTCGGACCCCACGGACTTAGTGTTGACCTGAGTGTTGACCTGAGTGTTAACCTGAGTGTTGACCTGATTTAAAAACCTCACTCGCGTCGGCCTTGGAGAGCTAGATCACCCAGTCCCCTGGGTCAGCGGGGGCCCTCGTGCATGTCTCAGAGTTGTTTTGCCGAATCGTGCATACAATGCATTGAGTTCGTCTGGTTGAGGGGCATCATTGGGCAGATGACGGCTGGGTCTTCCTTTGTAATCCGTAATGGACTGTAGCCCCTGCCACATACGTCAGGCTGTGTAATAAGATTCCACCTTATTCCTATATTTGCTTGTTTGATGTTTCTGTGGAGGTCGTAGCGGGACTTCTTGTACTTGTTTGTGTCCTCAGCCGAACCCTCGGGGTTGTCTGTGATAGCCTTGTGTGCAGTAACTATCTCATGGATCGGTTTAGTGTACTGTAGCTAGAGGGAGGTGAGGGGAGAAAGGGAGTGTTTCCATGTCTGTTGACCCTTTGTTAGTTTGTCATTGTGGTACTGTGAATACGTCATTGATGTTGAAGGGGAATAGAGGACATTCTGGTTATTGTAGATATTCCCTTAAAATGAAGAGGGACTGTAGTGTTTATAATCTGGAGACAAGGGGGGAGGAGAGAGAAGCCAAGGTCATGGGATCCAAACAAGAAAGAGAATTTTACAATAGCCAAAACAGGCCGTTCAACCCTCACCAGAGCAATGAGAGATGATAGGTGGTGAAAATAACCCGTCTAGCCCTCCTCCACCCCCTACCACCTTCCGAGCCCCCGGCCCTCACAGCTGCCCCTGCCCCCAGTGTCCAGACCCAGTCTGTGAACCTCTGTTTTACCCCCCCTACAGGGTCTCTCTTTACCCCAAACAGAGAGCTGTCACCTCGGGCATGGCTTAGCCTGTCAGACCCCTGTTGGACCCACAGCTGGAACTTTGAACCAGGAACCAAAGGGCACCATAGGGACACTCACTCCGCAGGTCTTTTTAGATGTGTGTCAACATGTAAACGTGGCTTGAAATGAACCCGATGTGACACAGGAAAATTGCCACCAACGAAGGCTAGTGGAGGCCGGTTAGTGAGAGGCCGGTTAGTGAGAGGCCGGTTAGTGAGAGGCCGGTTAGTGAGAGGCCGGTTAGTGAGAGGCCGGTTAGTGAGAGGCCGGTTAGTGAGAGGCCGGTTAGTGGAGGCCGGTTAGTGGGAGGCCGGTTAGTGAGAGGCCGGTTAGTGAGAGTGGGAGGCCGGTTAGTGAGAGGCCGGTTAGTGGGAGGCCGGTTAGTGAGAGGCCGGTTAGTGAGAGGCCGGTTAGTGGGAGGCCGGTTAGTGAGAGGCCGGTTAGTGAGAGGCCGGTTAGTGGAGGCCGGTTAGTGGAGGCCGGTTAGTGGAGGCCGGTTAGTGGAGGCCGGTTAGTGGAGTGAGAGGCCGGTTAGTGAGAGGCCGGTTAGTGGGAGGCCGGTTAGTGAGAGGCCGGTTAGTGAGAGGCCGGTTAGTGGAGGCCGGTTAGTGGAGGCCGGTTAGTGGGAGGCCGGTTAGTGGGAGGCCGGTTAGTGAGAGGCCGGTTAGTGAGAGGCCGGTTAGTGGAGGCCGGTTAGTGGAGGTCGGTTAGTGAGAGACCGGTTATTGGAGGCCGGTTAGTGGAGGCCGGTTAGTGAGAGGCCGGTTAGTGGAGGCCGGTTAGTGAGAGGCCGGTTAGTGGAGGCCGGTTAGTGAGAGGCCGGTTAGTGGAGACCGGTTAGTGGAGGCCGGTTAGTGAGAGGCCTCAGGGAAGCCATCAGACAACGGGACAGGACAATGAGTCTCTCAATGTCTCTCTCTCTCTCTCTCTCTCTCTCTCTCTCTCTCTCTGTCTCTCTCTCTCTCTCTCTCTCTCTCTCTCTCTCTCTCTCTCTCTCTCTCTCTCTCTCTCTCTCTCTCTCTCTCTCTCTCTCTCTCTCTCTCTCTCTCTCTCTCTCTCTCTCTCTCTCTCTGTCTCTCTCTCTCTCTCTCTCTCTCTCTCTCTCTCTCTCTCTCTCTCTCTCTCTCTCTCTCTCTCTCTCTCTCTCTCTCTCTCTCTCTCTCTCTCTCTCTCTCTCTCTCTCTCTCTCTCTCTCTGTCTCTCTCTCTCTCTCTCTCTCTCTCTCTCTCTCTCTCTCTCTCTCTCTCTCTCTCTCTCTCTCTCTCTCTCTCTCTCTCTCTCTCTCTCTCTCTCTCTCTCTCTCTCTCTCTCTCTCTCTCTCTCTCTCTCTCTCTCCCACTCTCTTTCCTTGTTAGTCATGTCAACTACGGCAAAGCTTTGGAATATCTGATAAACTACAGTGGGGTACGTGACTTAGATCAGTTTCAACAGAATATTGATCGTACATGAGCAGTTGAAACTCCACAGTATGGGATTAGGGTAAAGCACTGCAGAGACGTTGTCAGCTCCACGTTTGTCGCCGCACCGACACACGTTTGTTTGCTATTGATCATGTACAGGAATAATCAATTACACAACGCACGCCACAACGGTCACATAATTCAAACGTTTGCTGAACATTAGCTGCACACCCAATCCGACCCTGTCTGCTTCAAAGCTACCTATTGATCATCGATAAACCATTCAATACATGTGGGTTTTAATTGAACGTTAGCCCAGCGTTAGCTGAGCGTTAGTGGAGCGTTAACCAGACGTTACGGAGCCGTTATGTCTGATGCCTATCGATCGTGTGCACCGGCGATGACCTACTTGGCCGTGGTTACAGCGGGGAGTGCTGGGTGGTCTCCGTGATGACGGGACTTGGTTATGTAACCGGGATGATGGAGGTTGGAGTTTGATTGGAGGCCGGTAGGGCCATGTGATCCCCACAGAGGGAATTACACACACTTCACTTCCCCCTGATCCCTCCACATCAACAGAGAGGCAAATTACAGGCTGACAATCTGCAGCTGCCCTCAATGCCAGCCTCCAGTCTCTGCTAATATAGGACAATGGAATTGTTCTGGGGGGCGCACACACACACACACACACACACACACACACACACACACACACACACACACACACACACACACACACACACACACACACACACACACACACACACACACACACACACCCCACTGGGCTAAGGGGAGCCTGTCACCCTCAATTCCATGAAGCCTGAGCCGTCCCAACAGCGACAGCCTTCAAAGACGGAAAATAACGTTTGTCTTATTTTCTCCCGGTGCTTGAAGACATTGTTCGTTAATTGATGGTTCTCTTTCCCATGGCAATGATGGCTGACTGCTGATTGGTCAGACAGGGCTCTTATTCCGGGCAATACAGGCCAGGGGACACACACAGCATGGCCCAAAACATACGGACAGACACAGAACCCAGGGACCTCCAACATATCAGATCACTGGGTGGGTTTCAAATGGCACCCTACTCCCTACAGTTGAAGTGGGAAGTTTACATACACCTTAGCCAAATACATTTAAACTCTGTTTTTCACAATTCCTGACATTTAATCCTGGTAAAAATTCCCTGTCTTCGTGTCCGTTAGGATCAGCACTTTATTTTCAGAATAATAGAAGAGAGAATTATTTATTTCAGTTTTAATTTCTTTCATCACATTCCCAGTGGGTCAGAAGTTTACATACACTCAATTACATACACTCAATTTACCTTTATTTAACTAGGCAAGTCAGTTAAGAACAAATTCTTATTTTCAGGGGCAGAACGACAGATTTGTACCTTGTCAGCTCGGGGATTTGAACTTGCAACCTTTCGGTTACTAGTCCAACGCTCTAACCACTAGGCTACGCTGCCGCCCCTTTGCTTGCACACGCTTTTTCAGTTCTGCCCACACATTTTCTATGAGATTGAGGTCAGGGCTTTGTGATGGACACTCCAATACCTTGACTTTGTTGCCATTTTGCATCACCTTTAGAAGTATGCTTGGGGTCATTGTCCATTCAGAGACCCATTTGCGACCAAGCTTCAACTTCCTGACTGATGTCTGGAGATGTTGTTTCAATATATCCACATTATTTTCTTTCGTCATGATGTCATCTACTTTGTGAAGTGCACCAGTCCCTCCTGCGGCAAAGCACCCCCACAACATGATGCTGCCACCCCAGACCAGAGGACATTTCTCCAAAAAAGTACGATATTTGTCCCCATGTGCAGTTGCAAACCATAGTCTGGCTTTTTGATGGCACTTTTGGAGCAGTGGCTTCTTCCTTGCTGAGCGGCCTTTCAGGTTATGTTGATATAGGACTCATTTTACTGTGGATATGGATAATTTTGTACCTGTTTCCTCCAACATCTTCACAAGGTCCTTTGCTGTTGTTCTGGGATTGATTTCCACTTTTCGCACCAAAGTACTTTCATCTCTAGGAGACAGAACGCGTCTTCTTCCTGAGCGGTATGACGACTGCGTGGTCCCATGGTGTTTATACTTGGAAATTGCTTCCAAGGATGAACCAGACTTGTGGAGGTCTACAATTGTTTTCTGAGGTCTTGGCTGATTTCTTTTGATTTTCCCAGGATGTCAAGCAAAGAGGCACTGAGTTTGAAGGTAGACATTGAAATACATCCACAGGTACACCTCCAATTGACTCAAATGATGTCAATTATCCTATCAGAAGCTTCTAAAGCCATGACATAATTTTCTGGAATTTTCCAAGCTTTTTAAAGGGCACAGTTAACTTAGTGTATGTAAACTTCTGACCCACTGGAATTGTGATACAGTGAATTTTAAGTGAAATAATCTGTCTGTAAACAATTATTCTAAAAATGACTTGTGCCATGCACAAAGTAGATGTCCTAACCGACTTGCCAATACTATAGTTTGTTAACAAGAAATTTGTGGAGTGGTTGAAAAACTAGTTTTAATGATTCCAACCTAACTGTATGTAAACTTCCGACATCAACTGTACATAGTGCACTACAGTGGTGTAAAGTACTTAAGTAAAAATACTTTAAAGTACTATTTAAGTTGTTTTTTAGTTATCTGTACTTTACTTTACTATTTATATTTTTGACAACTTTAGTTTTACTCCACTACATTTCTAAAGAAAATAATGTACTTTTTACTCCTAACATTTTCCTTGACACCCAAATGTACTCTTTACATTTTCAATGCTTAGAAGGACAAGATCATTTTTCTAATTCATGCATTTATAAAGAGAACATCCCTGGTCATCCCTACTGTCTCTGATCTGGAGGACTCACTAAACAGAGCACATCCCTGGTCATCCCTACTGTCTCTGATCTGGAGGACTCACTAAACAGAGAACATCCCTGGTCATCCCTACTGTCTCTGATCTGGAGGACTCACTAAACAGAGCACATCCCTGGTCATCCCTACTGTCTCTGATCTGGAGGACTCACTAAACAGAGAACATCCCTCGTCTTCCCTACTGTCTCTGATCTGGAGGACTCACTAAACAGAGCACATCCCTGGTCATCCCTACTGTCTCTGATCTGGAGGACTCACAAAACAGAGCACATCCCTGGTCATCCCTACTGTCTCTGATCTGGAGGACTCACTAAACAGAGCACATCCCTGGTCATCCCTACTGTCTCTGATCTGGAGGACTCACTAAACAGAGAACATCCCTCGTCTTCCCTACTGTCTCTGATCTGGAGGACTCACTAAACAGAGCACATCCCTGGTCATCCCTACTGTCTCTGATCTGGAGGACTCACTAAACAGAGAACATCCCTGGTCATCCCTACTGCCTCTGATCTGGAGGACTCACTAAACAGAAATACCTCATTTGTGTTGAAGTGTGCCACTGGCTATCTGTAAATGTGCTTAATATAAGGAATTTGAAATTATTTATACTTTTACTTGTACTTATGATACTTAAGTACATTTTAGTGATGAAATATACTTTTGATACTTTTAGACTTTTCCTCAAGTAGTATTTTACTGGGTAACTTTCACATTTACTCGAGTCATTTTCTTTTAAGGTATTTTTACTTTTACTCAAGTATGACAGATGGGTACTTTTTCCACCACTGGTGCACTACTTTTGACCATAGCCCTATGGGGGAAAATAGTGCACTATAGAAATAGGGTGTCATTTGGAATGCAGACTGGGCGTTTATATACTGTGTTACTGTAATCTGGGCGTTTATATACTGTGTTACTGTAATCTGGGCATTTATATACTGTATTGCTGTAGTCTGGGTGTTTGTACACTGTATTACTGTAATCTGGGTGTTCATATACTTTTTCTGTAGTCTGGGTGTTTATATACTGTATTGCTGTAGTCTGGGTGTTTGCATACTGTATTTCTGTAGTCTGGGTGTTTATATACTGTATTACTGTAATCTGGGTGTTTATATAGTGTATTACTGTAGTCTGGGTGTTTATATAGTATATTACTGTAGTCTGGGTGTTTATATAGTGTATTACTATAGTCTGGTGTGTTTATATAGTGTATTACTGTAGTCTGTGTGTTTATATAGTGTATTACTGTAGTCTGGGTGTTTGTACACTGTATTACTGTAATCTGGGTGTTCATATACTTTTTCTGTAGTCTGGGTGTTTATATAGTGTATTACTGTAGTCTGGGTGTTTATATAGTGTATTACTGTAGTCTGAGTGTTTATATAGTATATTACTGTAGTCTGGGTGTTTATATAGTGTATTACTATAGTCTGGTGTGTTTATATAGTGTATTACTGTAGTCTGTGTGTTTATATAGTGTATTCCTGTAGTCTGGGTGTTTGTATACTGTATTATTCAGTTATTATAGTTGTTACACAATAGTTTTAGGCTAGCCTCTTATTCATCCATTAGTGTGTACTGTGTGTAATGTGCCTGTCGAGGTATTCTTCTCGGTGAAGGTGACCTTAGCAGACGCGTGTGTGTGTGTGTGTGTGTGTGTGTGTGTGTGTGTGTGTGTGTGTGTGTGTGTGTGTGTGTGTGTGTGTGTGTGTGTGTGTGTGTGTGTGTGTGTGTGTGTGTGTGTGTGTGTGTGTGTGTGTGTGTGAGAGTGCTGGTGTGTGTGTGACAATGTGTGCTATATGTATAGCATTATAGCAGGTGCACATTTGTGGGAGAGGAAGGGAGGGAGGCAGAGAGAGAGACTAGTGATCTCTGAAGCAGTCAGCCAGTGTCTGCTAAGAGTCGTGTAACGTTAGACTAGTGATCTCTGAAGCAGTCAGCCAGTGTCTGCTAAGAGTTGTGTAACGTTAGACAAGTCATCTCTGAAGCAGTCAGCCAGTGTCTGCTAAGAGTCGTGTGACGTTAGACTAGTGATCTCTGAAGCAGTCAGCCAGTGTCTGCTAAGAGTCGTGTGACTTTAGACTAGTGATCTCTGAAGCAATCTGCCAGTGTCTGCTAAGAGTCAGTCGTGTGACGTTAGACTAGTGATCTCTGAAGCAGTCAGCCAGTGTCTGCTAAGAGTCGTGTGACGTTAGACTAGTGATCTCTGAAGCAGTCAGCCGGTGTCTGCTAAGAGTCGTGTGACTTTAGACTAGTGATCTCTGAAGCAGTCAGCCAGTGTCTGCTAAGAGTCGTGTGACTTTAGACTAGTGATCTCTGAAGCAATCTGCCAGCGTCTGCTAAGAGTCGTGTGACGTTAGACTAGTGATCTCTGAAGCAGTCAGCCAGTGTCTGCTAAGTCGTGTGACGTTAGACTAGTTATCTCTGAAGCAGTCAGCCAGTGTCTGCTAAGAGTCGTGTGACGTTAGACTAGTGAACTCTGAAGCAGTCAGCCAGTGTCTGCTAAGAGTCGTGTGACTTTAGACTAGTGATCTCTGAAGCAGTCAGCGAGTGTCTGCTAAGAGTCGTGTGACTTTAGACTAGTGATCTCTGAAGCAGTCAGCCAGTGTCTTCTAAGAGTCGTGTGACGTTAGACTAGTAATCTCTGAAGCAGTCAGTCAGTGTCTGCTAAGAGTCGTGTGACGTTAGACTAGTGATCTCTGAAGCAGTCAGCCAGTGTCTGCTAAGTCGTGCGACGTTAGACTAGTTATCTCTGAAGCAGTCAGCCAGTGTCTGCTAAGAGTCGTGTGACGTTAGACTAGTGATCTCTGAAGCAGTTAGCCAGTGTCTGCTAAGAGTCGTGTGACGTTAGACTAGGGATCTCTGAAGCAGTCAGTCAGTGTCTGCTAAGAGTCGTGTGACGTTAGACTAATTATCTCTGAAGCAGTCAGCCAGTGTCTGCTAAGTCGTGTGACGTTAGACTAGTGATCTCTGAAGCAGTCAGCCAGTGTCTGCTAAGAGTCGTGTGACGTTAGACTAGTTATCTCTGAAGCAGTCAGCCAGTGTCTGCTCAGTCGTGTGACGTTAGACTAGTTATCTCTGAAGCAGTCAGCCAGTGTCTGCTAAGAGTCGTGTGACGTTAGACTAGTGATCTCTGAAGCAATCTGCCAGTGTCTGCTAAGAGTCGTGTGACGTTAGACTAGTGACCTCTGAAGCAGTCAGCCAGTGTCTGCTAAAAGTCGTGTGACGTTAGACTAGTGATCTCTGAAGCAATCTGCCAGTGTCTGCTAAGAGTCGTGTGACGTTAGACTAGTGATCTCTGAAGCAGTCAGCCAGTGTCTGCTAAGTCGTGTGACGTTAGACTAGTTATCTCTGAAGCAGTCAGCCAGTGTCTGCTAAGAGTCGTGTGACGTTAGACTAGTGAACTCTGAAGCAGTCAGCCAGTGTCTGCTAAGAGTCGTGTGACTTTAGACTAGTGATCTCTGAAGCAGTCAGCCAGTGTCTGCTAAGAGTCGTGTGACGTTAGACTAGTGATCTCTGAAGCAATCTGCCAGTGTCTGCTAAGAGTCGTGTGACTTTAGACTAGTGATCTCTGAAGCAGTCAGCCAGTGTCTGCTAAGAGTCGTGTGACGTTAGACTAGTGATCTCTGAAGCAGTCAGCCAGTGTCTGCTAAGTCGTGTGACGTTAGACTAGTTATCTCTGAAGCAGTCAGCCCGTGTCTGCTAAGAGTCGTGTGACGTTAGACTAGTGATCTCTGAAGCAGTCAGCCAGTGTCTGCTAAGAGTCGTGTGACGTTAGACTAGTGATCTCTGAAGCAGTCAGCCAGTGTCTGCTAAGAGTCGTGTGACGTTAGACTAGTGATCTCTGAAGCAGTCAGTCAGTGTCTGCTAAGAGTCGTGTGATGTTAGACTAGTGATCTCTGAAGCAGTCAGCCAGTGTCTGCTAAGTCGTGTGACGTTAGACTAGTCATCTCTGAAGCAGTCAGCCAGTGTCTGCTAAGAGTCGTGTGACGTTAGACTAGTAATCTCTGAAGCAGTCAGTCAGTGTCTGCTAAGAGTCGTGTGACGTTAGACTAGTGATCTCTGAAGCAGTCTGCCAGTGTCTGCTAAGTTGTGTGACGTTAGACTAGTGATCTCTGAAGCAGTCAGCCAGTGTCTGCTAAGAGTCGTGTGACGTTAGACTAGTGAACTCTGAAGCAGTCAGCCAGTGTCTGCTAAGAGTCGTGTGACTTTAGACTAGTGATCTCTGAAGCAGTCAGCCAGTGTCTGCTAAGAGTCGTGTAACGTTAGACTAGTGATCTCTGAAGCAATCTGCCAGTGTCTGCTAAGAGTCGTGTGACTTTAGACTAGTGATCTCTGAAGCAGTCAGCCAGTGTCTGCTAAGAGTCGTGTGACGTTAGACTAGTGATCTCTGAAGCAGTCAGCCAGTGTCTGCTAAGTCGTGTGACGTTAGACTAGTTATCTCTGAAGCAGTCAGCCCGTGTCTGCTAAGAGTCGTGTGACGTTAGACTAGTGATCTCTGAAGCAGTCAGCCAGTGTCTGCTAAGAGTCGTGTGACGTTAGACTAGTGATCTCTGAAGCAGTCAGCCAGTGTCTGCTAAGAGTCGTGTGACGTTAGACTAGTGATCTCTGAAGCAGTCAGCCCGTGTCTGCTAAGAGTCGTGTGACGTTAGACTAGTGATCTCTGAAGCAGTCAGCCAGTGTCTGCTAAGAGTCATGTGACGTTAGACTAGGGATCTCTGAAGCAGTCAGTCAGTGTCTGCTAAGAGTCGTGTGACGTTAGACTAGTGATCTCTGAAGCAGTCAGCCAGTGTCTGCTAAGAGTCGTGTGACGTTAGACTAGTGATCTCTGAAGCAGTCAGCCAGTGTCTGCTAAGAGTCATGTGACGTTAGACTAGGGATCTCTGAAGCAGTCAGTCAGTGTCTGCTAAGAGTCGTGTGACGTTAGACTAATTATCTCTGAAGCAGTCAGCCAGTGTCTGCTAAGTCGTGTGACGTTAGACTAGTGATCTCTGAAGCAGTCAGCCAGTGTCTGCTAAGAGTCGTGTGACATTAGACTAATTATCTCTGAAGCAGTCAGCCAGTGTCTGCTAAGTCGTGTGATGTTAGACTAGTTATCTCTGAAGCAGTCAGCCAGTGTCTGCTAAGAGTCGTGTGACATTAGACTAATTATCTCTGAAGCAGTCAGCCAGTGTCTGCTAAGTCGTGTGATGTTAGACTAGTTATCTCTGAAGCAGTCAGCCAGTGTCTGCTAAGAGTCGTGTGACATTAGACTAGTATCTCTGAAGCAGTCAGCCAGTGTCTGCTAAGTCGTGAGATGTTAGACTAGTTATCTCTGAAGCAGTCAGCCAGTGTCTGCTAAGAGTCGTGTGACATTAGACTAGTTATCTCTGAAGCAGTCAGCCAGTGTCTGCTAAGAGTCGTGATCTCTGACGTTAGACTAGTTATCTCTGAAGCAGTCAGCCAGTGTCTGCTAAGAGTCGTATGATGTTAGACTAGTTATCTCTGAAGCAGTCAGCCAGTGTCTGCTAAGTCGTGTGATGTTAGACTAGTTATCTCTGAAGCAGTCAGCCAGTGTCTGCTAAGTCGTGTGATGTTAGACTAGTTATCTCTGAAGCAGTCAGCCAGTGTCTGCTAAGTCGTGTGATGTTAGACTAGTGATCTCTGAAGCAGTCAGCCAGTGTCTGCTAAGTCGTGTGATGTTAGACTAGTGATCTCTGAAGCAGTCAGCCAGTGTCTGCTAAGTCGTGTGATGTTAGACTAGTGATCTCTGAAGCAGTCAGCCAGTGTCTGCTAAGTCGTGTGATGTTAGACTAGTGATCTCTGAAGCAGTCAGCCAGTGTCTGCTAAGTCGTGTGATGTTAGACTAGTTATCTCTGAAGCAGTCAGCCAGTGTCTGCTAAGTCGTGTGATGTTAGACTAGTGATCTCTGAAGCAGTCAGCCAGTGTCTGCTAAGTCGTGTGATGTTAGACTAGTTATCTCTGAAGCAGTCAGCCAGTGTCTGCTAAGTCGTGTGATGTTAGACTAGTTATCTCTGAAGCAGTCAGCCAGTGTCTGCTAAGTCGTGTGATGTTAGACTAATTATCTCTGAAGCAGTCAGCCAGTGTCTGCTAAGTCGTGTGATGTTAGACTAGTGATCTCTGAAGCAGTCAGCCAGTGTCTGCTAAGTCGTGTGATGTTAGACTAATTATCTCTGAAGCAGTCAGCCAGTGTCTGCTAAGTCGTGTGATGTTAGACTAATTATCTCTGAAGCAGTCAGCCAGTGTCTGCTAAGTCGTGTGATGTTAGACTAGTTATCTCTGAAGCAGTCAGCCAGTGTCTGCTAAGTCGTGTGATGTTAGACTAGTTATCTCTGAAGCAGTCAGCCAGTGTCTGCTAAGTCGTGTGACGTTAGACTAGTTATCTCTGAAGCAGTCAGCCAGTGTCTGCTAAGTCGTGTGATGTTAGACTAGTTATCTCTGAAGCAGTCAGCCAGTGTCTGCTAAGTCGTGTGATGTTAGACTAGTTATCTCTGAAGCAGTCAGCCAGTGTCTGCTAAGTCGTGTGATGTTAGACTAATTATCTCTGAAGCAGTCAGCCAGTGTCTGCTAAGTCGTGTGACGTTAGACTAGTGATCTCTGAAGCAGTCAGCCAGTGTCTGCTAAGAGTCATGTGACGTTAGACTAGGGATCTCTGAAGCAGTCAGTCAGTGTCTGCTAAGAGTCGTGTGACGTTAGACTAATTATCTCTGAAGCAGTCAGCCAGTGTCTGCTAAGTCGTGTGACGTTAGACTAGTGATCTCTGAAGCAGTCAGCCAGTGTCTGCTAAGAGTCGTGTGACATTAGACTAATTATCTCTGAAGCAGTCAGCCAGTGTCTGCTAAGTCGTGTGATGTTAGACTAGTTATCTCTGAAGCAGTCAGCCAGTGTCTGCTAAGAGTCGTGTGACATTAGACTAATTATCTCTGAAGCAGTCAGCCAGTGTCTGCTAAGTCGTGTGATGTTAGACTAGTTATCTCTGAAGCAGTCAGCCAGTGTCTGCTAAGAGTCGTGTGACATTAGACTAATTATCTCTGAAGCAGTCAGCCAGTGTCTGCTAAGTCGTGTGATGTTAGACTAGTTATCTCTGAAGCAGTCAGCCAGTGTCTGCTAAGAGTCGTGTGACATTAGACTAATTATCTCTGAAGCAGTCAGCCAGTGTCTGCTAAGTCGTGTGATGTTAGACTAGTTATCTCTGAAGCAGTCAGCCAGTGTCTGCTAAGAGTCGTGTGACGTTAGACTAGTTATCTCTGAAGCAGTCAGCCAGTGTCTGCTAAGTCGTATGATGTTAGACTAGTTATCTCTGAAGCAGTCAGCCAGTGTCTGCTAAGTCGTGTGATGTTAGACTAGTTATCTCTGAAGCAGTCAGCCAGTGTCTGCTAAGTCGTGTGATGTTAGACTAGTTATCTCTGAAGCAGTCAGCCAGTGTCTGCTAAGTCGTGTGATGTTAGACTAGTGATCTCTGAAGCAGTCAGCCAGTGTCTGCTAAGTCGTGTGATGTTAGACTAGTGATCTCTGAAGCAGTCAGCCAGTGTCTGCTAAGTCGTGTGATGTTAGACTAGTGATCTCTGAAGCAGTCAGCCAGTGTCTGCTAAGTCATGTGATGTTAGACTAGTGATCTCTGAAGCAGTCAGCCAGTGTCTGCTAAGTCGTGTGATGTTAGACTAGTGATCTCTGAAGCAGTCAGCCAGTGTCTGCTAAGTCGTGTGATGTTAGACTAGTGATCTCTGAAGCAGTCAGCCAGTGTCTGCTAAGTCGTGTGATGTTAGACTAGTTATCTCTGAAGCAGTCAGCCAGTGTCTGCTAAGTCGTGTGATGTTAGACTAGTGATCTCTGAAGCAGTCAGCCAGTGTCTGCTAAGTCGTGTGATGTTAGACTAGTTATCTCTGAAGCAGTCAGCCAGTGTCTGCTAAGTCGTGTGATGTTAGACTAGTTATCTCTGAAGCAGTCAGCCAGTGTCTGCTAAGTCGTGTGATGTTAGACTAATTATCTCTGAAGCAGTCAGCCAGTGTCTGCTAAGTCGTGTGATGTTAGACTAGTGATCTCTGAAGCAGTCAGCCAGTGTCTGCTAAGTCGTGTGATGTTAGACTAATTATCTCTGAAGCAGTCAGCCAGTGTCTGCTAAGTCGTGTGATGTTAGACTAATTATCTCTGAAGCAGTCAGCCAGTGTCTGCTAAGTCGTGTGATGTTAGACTAGTTATCTCTGAAGCAGTCAGCCAGTGTCTGCTAAGTCGTGTGATGTTAGACTAGTTATCTCTGAAGCAGTCAGCCACTGTCTGCTAAGTCGTGTGACGTTAGACTAGTTATCTCTGAAGCAGTCAGCCAGTGTCTGCTAAGTCGTGTGATGTTAGACTAGTTATCTCTGAAGCAGTCAGCCAGTGTCTGCTAAGTCGTGTGATGTTAGACTAGTTATCTCTGAAGCAGTCAGCCAGTGTCTGCTAAGTCGTGTGATGTTAGACTAGTTATCTCTGAAGCAGTCAGCCAGTGTCTGCTAAGTCGTGTGATGTTAGACTAGTGATCTCTGAAGCAGTCAGCCAGTGTCTGCTAAGTCGTGTGATGTTAGACTAGTTATCTCTGAAGCAGTCAGCCAGTGTCTGCTAAGTCGTGTGATGTTAGACTAGTTATCTCTGAAGCAGTCAGCCAGTGTCTGCTAAGTCGTGTGATGTTAGACTAGTTATCTCTGAAGCAGTCAGCCAGTGTCTGCTAAGTCGTGTGATGTTAGACTAATTATCTCTGAAGCAGTCAGCCAGTGTCTGCTAAGTCGTGTGATGTTAGACTAATTATCTCTGAAGCAGTCAGCCAGTGTCTGCTAAGTCGTGTGATGTTAGACTAGTTATCTCTGAAGCAGTCAGCCAGTGTCTGCTAAGTCGTGTGATGTTAGACTAGTTATCTCTGAAGCAGTCAGCCACTGTCTGCTAAGTCGTGTGACGTTAGACTAGTTATCTCTGAAGCAGTCAGCCAGTGTCTGCTAAGTCGTGTGACGTTAGACTAGTTATCTCTGAAGCAGTCAGCCAGTGTCTGCTAAGTCGTGTGATGTTAGACTAGTTATCTCTGAAGCAGTCAGCCAGTGTCTGCTAAGTCGTGTGATGTTAGACTAGTTATCTCTGAAGCAGTCAGCCAGTGTCTGCTAAGTCGTGTGATGTTAGACTAGTGATCTCTGAAGCAGTCAGCCAGTGTCTGCTAAGTCGTGTGATGTTAGACTAGTTATCTCTGAAGCAGTCAGCCAGTGTCTGCTAAGTCGTGTGATGTTAGACTAGTTATCTCTGAAGCAGTCAGCCAGTGTCTGCTAAGTCGTGTGATGTTAGACTAGTTATCTCTGAAGCAGTCAGCCAGTGTCTGCTAAGTCGTGTGATGTTAGACTAGTTATCTCTGAAGCAGTCAGTCAGTGTCTGCTAAGTCGTGTGATGTTAGACTAGTTATCTCTGAAGCAGTCAGCCAGTGTCTGCTAAGTCGTGTGATGTTAGACTAGTTATCTCTGAAGCAGTCAGCCAGTGTCTGCTAAGTCGTGTGATGTTAGACTAGTTATCTCTGAAGCAGTCAGCCAGTGTCTGCTTAGAGTCGTGTGATGTTAGACTAGTTATCTCTGAAGCAGTCAGCCAGTGTCTGCTAAGTCGTGTGATGTTAGACTAGTTATCTCTGAAGCAGTCAGCCAGTGTCTGCTAAGTCGTGTGATGTTAGACTAGTTATCTCTGAAGCAGTTAGACTAGTGATCTCTGAAGCAGTCAGCCAGTGTCTGCTAAGTCGTGTGATGTTAGACTAGTTATCTCTGAAGCAGTTAGACTAGTGATCTCTGAAGCAGTCAGCCAGTGTCTGCTAAGTCGTGTGATGTTAGACTAGTTATCTCTGAAGCAGTCAGCCAGTGTCTGCTAAGTCGTGTGATGTTAGACTAGTTATCTCTGAAGCAGTCAGCCAGTGTCTGCTAAGTCGTGTGATGTTAGACTAGTTATCTCTGAAGCAGTCAGCCAGTGTCTGCTAAGTCGTGTGATCTTAGACTAGTTATCTCTGAAGCAGTCAGCCAGTGTCTGCTAAGTCGTGTGATGTTAGACTAGTTATCTCTGAAGCAGTCAGCCAGTGTCTGCTAAGTCGTGTGATGTTAGACTAGTTATCTCTGAAGCAGTCAGCCAGTGTCTGCTAAGTCGTGTGATGTTAGACTAGTTATCTCTGAAGCAGTCAGCCAGTGTCTGCTAAGAGTCGTGTGATGTTAGACTAGTGATCTCTGAAGCAGTCAGCCAGTGTCTGCTAAGTCGTGTGATGTTAGACTAGTTATCTCAGTCAATGTGTCACAACCCCCCAGCAGTCATTTGTCAACTCTCATCTTCTCTATTAGTTCACCGCCGTCCTGAGTCTCAAATGGATCCCAGAAAGTTCTGTTTCCTTTGAGGTGGATGTCCTTTGTGTGTCTTTTGTGTTTGCATTTATAGTGTTAGAGATTTAAAATTTGACTCCCAAATGGCACCCTATTCTCTGTTTAGTGCACTGAATGAAGGTTAAAGTAGCACACTATAATAGGGAATAGGGATTCATTTGGGTGCGTCAGAGTTGTCTACAGTCATGACATTTCTCCTTTGAATTCAGAGTGATTTCTAACACTACATATTTGAATTATATTGCAGTTGACTATTTGCATTTAAATGAAGATGTTCTCATGGCCATAATCTTTTATGGATTTGAACCTTTTGGAGCCATTTTAAAGAGTTGAATTAATTCAAAACAATTTATCTGCTAAAGTTCCCTCTATGCCTGAGGATGTTTAATTAGCCTTTGTGGTTCTTGATGTAATTGACAGAGGAAAACCTTGCTGGCCTCATTGAATAAGACCATATCAAAGCACGACACCACATTCTTAAAGGAAATGTGTACCCATATATTCCTTTCTTTGATAAGGAACAGCCCTTAAACAAAGACAATGCATAGCTAATGTCAATTAAGACAGCCCTCCGCACCTCTCGGATTCAGAGGGGTTGGGTTAAATGCGGAAGACGCATTTCAGGTGAATGCATTAAGTTGTACAACTGACTAGGTATCCCCCTTTCCCTTTCCTTTCCCATTTCTATTGATATGGCAATGGAGGCTGGTGGGAGGAGCTTTAGGAGGGGGGGCTCATTGTAATGGCTGGAATAGAATTCCTGGAACGGAGCCAAACATTTGATGTCCATACGTTTGTTGTGTTTGATACCTGTTCCATGTACTCCATTCCAGACATAATAACCCATCCTCCTATAGCTCCTCTCACCAGCCTCCTCTAGGGGCTACAGACGAGTTCATTGGATTCGTCGCATCACCCACAGTACAGTATCCTCATAAAACCTGCACTCGTCCACATTGCCCTCCCTCCCTTCTTCCCCCGCTCTCTTCCCGCTTGCATAATCAGCC